>NC_035108.1:364569031-364870594 GCF_002204515.2 Aedes aegypti | reverse complement strand
ATAGAAAATAGAAGATAGATGATAGAAGATAGAAGATATAGAAGATAGAAGATAGAAGATAAGATAGAAGATAGAAATAGAAGATAGAAGATAGAAGATAGAAGATAGAAGATAGAGATAGAAGATAGAAGATAGAAGATAGAAGATAGAAGATAGAAGATAGAAGATAGAAGATAGAAGATAGAAGATAGAAGATAGAAGATAGAAGATAGAAAATAGAAGATAGAAGATAGAAGAAAGAAGATAGAAGATAGAAGATAGAAGATAGAAGATAGAAAGAATAAATTAGGAAGATAGAAGATAGGAAGATAGAAGAATAGAAGATAGAAAGATAGAAGATAAAAGATAGAAGATAGAAGATAGAAAGAAATAGAAGATAGAAGATAGAAGATAAGAAGATAGAAGATAGAAGATAGAAGATAGAAGATAGAAATAGAAGATAGAAGAATAGAAGATAGAAGATAGAAGATAGAAAAGATAGAAATAGAAGATAGAAGATAGAAGATAGAAGATAGAGATAGAAGATAGAAGAAGAGAAGAAATAGAAGATAGAAGATAGAAGATAGAAGATAGAAGATAGAAGATAGAGATAGAAGATAGAAGATAGAAGATAGAAGATAGAAGATAGAAGATAGAAGATAGAAGATAGAAGATAGAAGATAGAAGATAGAAGATAGAAGATAGAAGATAGAAGATAGAAGATAGAAGATAGAAGATAGAAGATAGAAGATAGAAGATAGAAGATAGAAGATAGAAGATAGAAGATAGAAGATAGAAGATAGAAGATAGAAGATAGAAGATAGAAGATAGAAGATAGAAGATAGAAGATAGAAGATAGAAGATAGAAGATAGAAGATAGAAGATAGAGATAGAAGATAGAAGATAGAAGATAGAAGATAGAAGATAGAAGATAGAAGATAGAAGATAGAAGATAGAAGATAGAAGATAGAAGATAGAAGATAGAAGATAGAAATAGAAGATAGAAGATAGAAGATAGAAGATAGAAGATAGAAGATAGAAGATAGAAGATAGAAGATAGAAGATAGAAGATAGAAGATAGAAGATAGAAGATAGAAGATAGAAGATAGAAAATAGAAGATAGAATGATAGAAGATAAGAAGATAGAAGATAGAAGATAGAAGATAGAAGATAGAAGATAGAAGATAGAAGATAGAAGATAAGAAGATAGAAGATAGAAGAATAGAAAGATAGAAGATAGAAAAGAATAGAAGAATAGAAAAGATAAGAAAGATAGAAAAGATAGAAGATAGAAGATAGGAAGATAGAGAATAGAAGATAGAAGATAGAAGATAGAAGATAGAAGATAGAAGATAGCGAAATAGGAAGATAGAAAAGAAATAGAAGATAGAAGATAGAAGATAGAAAGATAGAAGATAGAAGATAGAAGATAGAAGATAGAAGATTAGAAGAAGAAGATAGAAGATAGAAGATAGAGATAGAAGATAGAAGATAGAAAAAATAGAAGATAGAAAATATAAGATAGAAGATAGAAAAGCAGATAGAAAAGATAGAAGATAGAAGATAGAAGATAGAAGATAGAAGATAGAAGATAGAAGAAGAGATAGAAAATAGAAGAATAGATGATAGAAGAGTAGAAAGATAAGAAGATAGAAGATAGAAGATAGAAAGAATAGAAGGATAGAAGATAGAAGATAGAAGATAGAAGATAGAAGATAGAAGATAGAAGATAGAAGATAGAAGATAGAAGATAGAAGATAGAAAGATAGAAGATAGAAGATAGAAGATAGAAGATAGAAGATAGAAGATAAAAAAAAAAAAAAAAAAAAAAAAAAAAAAAAAAAAAAAAAAAAAAAAAAAAAAAAAAAAAAAAAATAGAAGATAGAAGATAGAAGATAGAAGATAGAAGATAGAAGATAGAAGATAGAAGATAGAAGATAGGAAAGATAGAAGATAGAAGATAGAAGATAGAAGATAGAAGATAGAAGATAGAAGAATAGAAGATAGAAGATAAAAGAAGATAGAAGATAGAAGATACGAGATAGAAGATAGAGATAGAAGATAGAAGATAGGAAGATAGAAGATAGAGATAGAGATAGAAGATAGAAGATAGAAGATAGAAGATAGAAGATAGAAGATAGAGATAGAAGATAGAAGATTAGAAGATAGAAGATAGAAGATGAAGCTAGAAGTAGAAGATAGAAGATAGAAGATAGAAGATAGAAGATAGAAATAGAAGATAGAAGATAGAAGATAGAAGATAGAAGATAGAAGATAGAAGATAGAAGATAGAAGATAGAGATAGAAGATAGAAGATAGAAGATAGAAGATAGAAGATAGAAGATAGAAGATAGAAGATAGAAGATAGAAGATAGAAGATAGAAGATAGAAGATAGAAGATAGAAGATAGAAGATAGAAGATAGAAGATAGAAGATAGAATAGAAGATAGAAGATAGAAGATAGAAGATAGAAGATAGAGATAGAAGATGAAGATAGAAGATAGAAGATAGAAGATAGAAGATAGAAGATAGAAGATAGAAGATAGAAGATAGAAGATAGAAGATAGAAGATAGAAGATAGAAGATAGAAGATAGAAGATAGAAGATAGAAGATAGAAGATAGAAGATAGAAGATAGAAGATAGAAGATAGAAGATAGAAGATAGAAGATAGAAGATAGAAGATAGAAGATAGAAGATAGAAGATAGAAGATAGAAGATAGAAGATAGAAGATAGAAGATAGAAGAAGAATAGAAGATAGAAGATAGAAGATAGAAGATAGAAGATAGAAGATAGAAGATAGAAGATAGAAGATAGAAGAAGATAGAAGATAGAAGATAGAAGATAGAAGATAGAAGATAGAAGATAGAAGATAGAAGATAGAAGATAGAAGATAGAAGATAGAAGATAGAAGATAGAAGATAGAAGATAGAAGATAGAAGATAGAAGATAGAAGATAGAAGATAGAAGATAGAAGAAGATAGAAGATAGAAGATAGAAGATAGAAGATAGAAGATAGAAGATAGAAGATAGAAGATAGAAGATAGAAGATAGAAGATAGAAGATAGAAGATAGAAGATAGAAGATAGAAGATAGAAGATAGAAGATAGAAGATAGAAGATAGAAGATAGAAGATAGAAGATAGAAGATAGAAGATAGAAGATAGAAGATAGAAGATAGAAGATAGAAGATAGAAGATAGAAGATAGAAGATAGAAGATAGAAATAGAAGATAGAAGATAGAAGATAGAAGATAGAAATAGAAAAAGGAAATAAAGTATGATAGAAGATAGAAGATAGAAGATAGAAGAATAGAAGATAGAAGATAGAATATAGAAGATAGAAGCATAGAAGATAGAAGATAGAAGATAGAAGATAGAAGATAGAAGGATAGAAGATAGAGATAGGAAGATTAGAAGATAGAAGATAGAAGATAGAAGATAGAAGATTAGAAGATAGAAGATAGAAGATAGAAGATAGAAGATAGAAGATAAGTAGATAGAAAATAGAAGATAGAAAGATTAGAAGATAGAAGATAGAAGATAAAGATAGGAAGAAAAAGATAGAAGATAGAAAAATCAGAAACAGTGTCTCACAAAGAGCATAATGCTAACGTGAATCGAAAAAAGATTCAACAATTTCTAACTTTGGAGATGCCTGATTTAATCCGTTGATGCATGAAATAAACAACGAATGAAGCATTCAACGTTCAAGCTGTTTACAATTTGTGTTCCCCTCATTTTTTTCTTTAACCCGTGGAGCAACAGCCAGTTCATTCATGATCATGTCGTGAAATCATTTTGCGCCTCTTTGTTTTTCTTAATGGAATTTTTAATTCGCTTTCCATCTGCTGTACACCGTTTGGCTTTCCAGACAGGAAGCCTACACAAATATGTATTCCTAGTGGTGGACCACCAAGCAGTACAGTGACGTTTATATTACCCTGTTCAGTGCGGGATGACTGGTACCACAGTACCTTGATACACAGGTACCAGATTTCTGGAAACTTGCTAACAAATACATCCATGTTTGTTTTGATTTTTTTTATTTTCATTATATAATCCGATATTTCAGCAAAGTTTGATCAGTTTAACTATTTTTACTTGTAAAAATCAACAATCTTGCGTTTTGATGTGGTTTGAAGTGAATTCCAGCTCACGTGGAATTTATTTTAAACTTATTTTTATCCAGTTTTATGATGTGGATGTTGGAGAAAATTATGTAATTATTTTAAATAAATAGGTTTGGTCACGTGTCTAAGTTCCTAATTTCTTGAAAACTAATTAAACAAGGATAGTTTCATACATTTTGAAGCAAACTTCATCATACACTGTTTTGTTTTCATACTAATACATGAAAATTTGCTAGAATCCAGTACCTGCATTTCAAGATACTTCGTACCGGTACGCAAAACCGAGGGGGGTTAGCCAAATGGAACCCATTCAACCTGGCTGACCTCGTTTGGTGAAGATGGTTGGACACCAAAGTCATGCATTCCGAATAAAAAAAATACAATCAATTCATGAACCTATGATGTGCAATGGAATCCATAATTTATTTAATGCTGAACGTTTCAACGAGCATTCCTTGATTTTACTGAACATTTAAAATTGTTTTCATCATAAAGAAATATTCCATTGCTTTCCTGCTTTTTTCCAAAGCTTGTCATAGTTGTGTCTTAACAATATTTTTATTAGGGATGATTACCAGATGTGCGCGAACGATGATGAGTACCCTCAAAAAAATATACCTATCTCATTAAAAAAAACATCACTCTTACAAGGGGGCATCACACAAAAGTGGCTTGAATTCGATTCGGCCTCAGCCACAGACACACTCAAATTGGCAGTACGAGACGAAAAAAAAATGAGTTCATCATCAGAGGGATAGGTATATGTATGATATGATTGAGGTTATATTGTGAAAATGTGCTCACCCAGAAGGAAGATTTGGGTTCCATTGATTATTCATGTCGGTTATGGCCTGCCGGCTGATAATGAATATGAAATGACTGGTCTTTGACAGTTGGAGAGACAGATTCGTTTGAACGTTTTTTAGTAGACAACCATGAACATTTTCTAATAATCGTGATGAAAGTATGGATCCAAAGTCGCAACAGAAAAGTTAAAAAACAGTACCATCGGAACTCTGTTTAAGGCCTGTTTTATTCGGGCGGGTCACTCAATTGTTGAAGTGTGATTAAAGGAGAGCATAACAGCAAGAGAGAAAGAGTAGGCAGAAAAATCCTCGCATTTTGGCGCACTCTCACTCGAATTGTTTGAGTGCTTGTGATGTGAGTTTTGAGATCAAGTATGTAAAAAGCTCAGAAAAACCTCGAAGTCACCTCATTTTTGCAACGCAAAAAAATTTTGTCGAGCCTGGTCATAATCATGATTTTGAGATTCCCGGGGAACCCTGTAACATAAATACGTTTAACATAGAGATATTTCCAGAAAAAAAAAAAAATTATCTCGTGAACACAAGAATAGATTCTAACTCTTTCCCTATCATCCACTTTGCTCCATTCCTTTGAAATAATCGCTCGAAGCTTCACAATGAAAGTATCCCTAGCGAACACCTCAAAAGAAAGGACTTCATTATTTGCTTCCGTTCAATCCCCGTTGACCGCACTGCTTGCTGCTACCACAACAGCTCCTTCGCCTATCGTGCAATCACAAACTATGGCAATTTCCCTGTAGGCTAAATGTAATAACGATGATGCTGGGAAACACTTATCGAATAAAATTTTCTTGTTCTATTATTTCCAGCCACCTACACACTGGCACTGCGATGCACTTGCCCAGCTGCAAGAGAAAGGTGGTTCAGTGCTTCCTTCCGAATAGAGAGCGCAATTCCGTTTCGTTCAAAGGTGGGTATTATTGCAACTTTGTTAACTTTTCAGGAGGATGCATCCGGGTGGGCCAAGGAAATGAATCCGATTTGCAGGGTTATTTCTTAAGAAGTGAGTCTTTCTACCACGGCAAAAGGTATGACTGTGGAGCATCTCCAGCTCAAAATGCAAATCGAGTAGACGCTGCCAGTTTCAAATTAAAAAAAAAATCAAACAGTGTTCAGCAGCAAACATTTTCCATTAAAACTTTGCTAAATTTCTTGAACTACGTTTTAAAAGGGGCTTATAAAAATAATTTTAATAAGAGTTCGGTTTCCAGATCTTCCCTAAGGTTGCTCGTACCCTGGCCAGTACCACGAGGAGGAAGGGTAGTAGTTGCTGGTCAGGAGGGTAAGGACCTCTCAAAGGGGTCTATTTTATTCCTACAGGTACGCAAGGTACCAATGATTCGCCATGCCCAGCATTTACCAACCTTCAATCATATGTGCCGTTATTAAGTTATAAATTTTCGAATTATAAAGATAATTTTATTCAACAAGCCTCTTTCAAAACATAGTCTTGAAAATTTAACAACATTTTGATGGGAAATTTCATATCTGATAGCTGCTAACAGAAACCCAAAGATTCATCCAGATTGAAAAAAAAGTTGATCTGAAAATGTCATTTTATCTGTGTTTCGAGCTGGAAAGGCTCTGTGGTACTGGTTGTGGTTGTGCTGCTAAAGAGCTGCTTCCCATGACACAAATTTAAAGGAGATTTGCAGTATAAATGTCTGCTGTGGAAACCACAAAAGTTTAGATTTAAATTGAATGCAACCACAATCGTTTGGAGTGTTGCGATTAAAGTTTATCCAGTTGATAACCACGATGTGGAGAATGAATACGAGAAATCTTCCTTCATCAGACTGTAATCAGCAACATTGTTATTCGTTATTGTAATTTGCGAAAAGATTGTATTGCAGATAATGCTTGGCGTTACTCTATCTTCACTTGTTTATTGCAACTAATTAAGTTAATCTACTTTGATTATCATTAACATCAACACTTGCACAACTCTACTCGATGAAAAAATTACTTAGTGGACGAACATGTTTATCCTGGAAAAAAAATTCCGCACAAAATACCTGTTGTTATCTCTTCTCATAACCCACTACCCGTTGAACCAAACAACCCACGAAAAGACACCGCTCTGCTGCTCTATGGGTGAAGCTCTCCGCGAAGCAACCAAGTAATACAACCAGTTTCTTTATAACCAACTTCACTATAAAAGAAGGTAATGGAATAGAAAGCGTAGGTATTTGGAGCTGCATTTGTTCTTCAACACTACTGGCTACAACATCTTGGTATCCAGACGAATTCCATATCAAATCCTTAATTTTACGCATGTTTTCAGTATGGTAAAATAGTTTTTTTCCCATCGATCATTTTGGCTCAAGGATATCAACTGAAAATTTAGAAACTATTAATTTCAGATAAAAACATTCTATAGAGAATTCTTAGGGAGTTACAAAAACATAAAAAATATTATGAAATGTAAGAAACATTTATTTAAAAAATAAACGAAAACCCGATATCTAATATTTTGTTCATTTTTGTCATAGAGTCTTAATTGAATAGAGATGCTTGGGGTAAAGTTTTCTGATTTTGTATTTTTTTTTTCTCTAAATTAACTGTTGCGAGGTTATTATAAAAAAAAATGCATGCAACAACTCATAACCCATCTTTTAAAGTTATTATTGAGTCGGAGATTATTGGGCAAGATTTTCAATAATTTCGACTCATTCTGAATGGAATTCACCTGCATCATTTAATCTTCCTTAGTCCCTAACAAAAAGTTACAATTTGTGACTTAGGGTCGTTTTCGACCCGAAAATTCAAACAGCTCGCAAAAATCAGTGTGTTGACCGAATTTAGTTCTGTTGGGCTTAAATGAAGGGAACACATGTCTGGTTTCAGAAACTATCCCGGAGATCCGGTTTTGGTCACTGTGGACACCGGGAACCTGCTACATATGAAAAAAGTCCCTTTAGAGACCCTTACTTTGACGACCTGTAGTTTCGTAATCTTAACCGTCTTCATATTGATGAACAGGTATTCACGTGGATTGTGAATAGAGATTATCAAATCACTTAGTTATTCATAACCGTTCCGGAAACCCGGAACATCCGGAAAGTAAGTTTCCATTGCAGTTCTGTTTATGAGCAATTCCACCGAACATGACAATTTTTTTTTAATTTAATTTTTGTATTTTTTGAATTGCCTGAAAATTTGCATACAGATTCCTTATGACCAAAAATGCCATTTTGCACCTTCAGACCGCCATTTTGAAGCTCGCCTTTTTTTTTTGAGAAGGGCGTATCGGAAAATGCACAGCAAATCTTTAAAAAACTGTAACTCGAAAACGCTTTGTCCGATCGATTTGAGATCTTCTACAAAGTTGTAGGTATTGCTTAGGACTACATGGAGAAAAATATGCACGGAAAAAAAAGTTACAGATTATTTTTTATTTCAAAAACAACATTTTAAAATCGATTTTCTCCAGAAACGCAGTTTTGATTTTTTTTTTTGGTTATGTTTTAGGGGACAACTTATGTGATTTATTGCACAATGTTTCAAAATGGAAGAATTATGGACAAAAAAGTTATGATTTTTAGAAAAAATACAGATTTTGAAAAAAAATCGAAATAGAGGAAAACAATAATTTTTATGTGATAATTTGAAAATACAGAAAAATTGCAATCGAAAAGTACTTAAGTAATTTTTTTCTAGGTTGCATAAATTTCGAGATATGCTCATATTTATTTAAAATTTTCAAATAAAAAAAGTAAAATAGGCCCTTTTCAAAAATATTTCATGTTTCTCCATTCCAGAAATATTTTATTTTGATTGAGTGAATCGTAGCTGAAATGTTTTTTTGTTTGAACAAAACCTTTACACTAAAGTATTTAAAAAAGTATGCACGGTAAAAAAATATAAACGAAATTTTCATATGAAAATTTGAAGTTCATTGTTCTTAAAAACCGCAAAATTGATGTTTTTAATTTTTGGATATGTTTTGCAGCATATTGTTTGTAATTTCTAGTACAATGCCTCAAAACGGAAAATTTTTGGATAGAAAATAAATTATTTAAAAAAATAAATAAAACGAATTTATGTAAAACGATATTTATGGTGCGTTTTTTTGAGTACAGAAAAAAAACTATATATTTTTAAATATGAAAAATTTCTATCGAAAAATACTCAAGTAAAATTTAGCTGAGATGCATCACTTCCGAGATATACACGGTAAATCTAAACGTGGCATTAAAAATGTGATACTATCACAACGGTGTACCTTTGGTCCCTAGAGCTAAGTCCGGCTAATGGGTAAAGCCCTCTCATCGCGGCAAGATCGTACAACCATGGAGAAGGAGTTTGTTTTTTTGATTTTTTTTATGTATATATACTGCAATTTTATTTCTTAATTATATCAACTACTTTCTTTTTATCGTCACAGCTCGAAAATTGTCTAACTTCAATTTGTGCTTCAGAGATAGGGATAAACGAGTGATATCTCTGAGAGCCTTGAACTGTTTTTGCACTTGAAAATAGTTGGTTAAGTCCTTGTGCAATGATATCATATGCCTCAGTAGTTGAATAACAAAAGAAGATTTGTGTAAGCTGCTCTTCTTTCCTATTTTGAGCCCAATCATATAGTTCCTTAGCGTTCTTTGACAAGACTGGGCCTGGTAGCCATACGTTTTAGTGTCCCTCCTATGGCATCGCATAGCCCTTTTCCATGTGATGTTGCAAAAAAATGTCATTCAACTTCTATATCATAATTGATTTTAAATTGCAAAGAGTTGAAAAGTTCTTCCTATTTTTATACTGTGATGCAGCTCCGTCCGACATAAAATATATCTTGTTGACAGTTAATTTGTGAATTGTAAAAAACGTGTTTGTTCATCAAACCTACTAACACAGGCAAACGTGATGAAAACCCTTGTGGAGCCTGTTTAGTGGAATGCCTGTAAATATACAAAAAGATGAGTAGTACTGTTCCTTTTAATTCTACTATTGTATCCTTCGACAGATACGCGTATTTCAACCTCAACTGTAAAGCCGGCTTCAGTGTTGTGTACTTGACTTGACTTGGTTTGTGTTGTTGAAATCAAAATAAAATTTTCCGGAATGGAGAAATACGAAATATGTTTGAAAAAAGCCTTTTATTCTTTTTTTTATTTGGAAATTTTATATAAGTATGAGTATATCTCGAAATTGATGCAACCTATAAAATTTTTTCTGAAGTACTCTTCCAATGCATTTTCTGTACTATCAAATAAACACATAAAAAAATATTGTTTTCCTTTATTTAGATTTTTTTTTAAAATTTGTAATATTTTATAAAATTATAACTTTTTTGTACATAATTCTTCCATTATGAAACATTGTGCAATAAATCACATAAGTTTTCCCCTAAAACATGTCCAAAAATAATAAAAATCACAGATGCATTTTCATAGAAAATCGATTTTATTTTTTTTTTATTAAAAAAATCTGTCATTATTTTTTACCGTGCATTTTTTTTCCAAATAGTCCTAAACAATACCTACAACAACCGCAAAATATATTCAAAAATTAAAAACATCATTGTTGCGGTTTTTAAGAACTATTAGCTTCAAATTTTCATTTGAAAATATCGTTTATATTTTTTACCGTGCACTCTTTTTTCAATACTTAAACATAAATGTTTTGATCAAACAATAAACGATTTAGCTACGATTCGCTCAATCAAAAATTTTTTTTTTCTGGAATGGAGAAACACGAAATACCGTGATGCATCAATACCCGGACGCTTAAGGCGACACAAATGTTCGAACTCTAATATGAGTGTGTTGTTTAAGGAAATTCATAATGTAATATTGTTTAATAAATTGTTTGAAGCAAAATCTTCACGAAAGTGATGAACTTTTTGGTAAAACCATGATTTTAATATGAAAATCATTCAAATATTAGAGCATGTCTTGTCTATAAATCCGGACACCTGATGGAAACGATGTCTTTAAATCCGGACACTTTGGAATCGATATCCGGACATCGGTATTATAGTATGTGATATTCGTTCAATTCAAATAAAATCATATCAACACACAATGTAATATCAATGTTTAGTAAACTTGATGTCCACGTTTGCCCTACAATTTCAAAAATAATGGCACGTTTGTAATATAATTGGTTTGATTACCTGACACGAAGTACATGTTGCTTGAACTGCAGTTGATGTGGCTCAAAAAGTTATTATGAAAGTTGTGCACAATTTATTTCACATTTATTTGAATTCTGATAACTCACTATGCTTTCCCTAGTTATTTTTCAAGTTTTCTTTTACTTGTCATTCTAAAAACTCACTTACACTAGTTTGACGATGGTCTCCTGAACGATGTCCGGATCTAAAAACAATGGCTTTTTATCCCGGACAGTCTTCTAAAACACTGATAAATATATATTTCCAACTTATTTCATAACAGTGGAGTCCCCAAACATCCAAAATATCTCTTCTTAAACACTTATGGTCGGAACTTTTTATAAAAATATAGTCCACAAACTTTTTCTGCACTCAAACGATATTTGCGCGTACATCGATCGTTAAATTCTAGTTGGATTTGGACCGCGACGAGATGCCGTCCAACACGAACAAATTATTTGTTTTTATTTTTATTAATTGTTTGACGATGGTTACTAGATCAGAAATAAATGTGATATGATTGATATTGTTAAAAGTAAAGGTAGTGAATAAGAGCCAAACATATTACAGTCGCCCCTCCACATCTCGATATCGAAGGGACCATCGAGATAGGGAGAGATCGAGACCAAGAACACATTTTTGATGAATACTAGATTGAAAAACACTCCGTTGCCAAGAAAGTAATACACAAACTGACGTCATTTTACGCTCCCAATTTGTTTTGAATCCTAAAACTTTGTTCTAGTAACCTTCGATATTGGTCATATCGACATACGGAGAGAAAATTGAGAACGAAAAATCAACAAATGCACATCGAGATATGGAGATATCGAGATAAGGAGGATATCGAGATATGGAGAGTGAAAATGTATGCAGACTGAAGGGACTTATGAAATCATCGACATAGGGAGAGATATCGAGATGTAGAACATCGAGATGTGGAGAGTCGACTGTATCACTTAATTTTAACTTTAATTCATTAATAGCACCAGGTGTCCGGATATTGGTACCGTCCGGATTTTGATTCACCACGGTATGCTTGAAAAGGGCCTATTTTTCTTTTTTTATTTGAAAATTTTATATATATATATATGAGTATATCTCGAAATTGATGCAACCTAGAAAAAAATTACTTAAGTACTTTTCCATTGCAATTTTTCTGTACTTTCGAAAAATCACATAAAAAATTATTGTTTTCCTCTATTTCGATTTTTTTTTTCAAAATCTGTAATTTTTTAAAAAATCATAACTTTTTTGTCCATAATTCTTCCATTTTGAAACATTGTGCAATAAATCACATAAGTTGTACCCTAAAACATATCCAAAATTAAAAAAAATCTAAACTGCGTTTCTGGAGAAAATCGATTTTAAAATTTTGTTTTTGAAATAAAAAATAATCTGCAACTTTTTTTTACCGTGCATATTTTTTTCCATATAGTCCTAAGCAATACCTACAACTTTGTAGAAGATCTCAAATCGATCGGACAAAGCGTTTTCGAGTTACAGTTTTTTAAAGATTTGCTATGCATTTTCCAATACGCCCCTCTCAAAAATAAGGCGAGGTTCAAAATGGCGGTTTGAAAGTGCATAATGGCATTTTTGGTCATAAAGAATCTGTATGCAAATTTTCAGGCGATTCAAAAAATACAAAAATAATCGGGTTTGCGAAACGGCGTGGAACCGCTCTTATGTAATTAACATCGGCACTATTCGGTTGATGGATATTTTGACATAATTTTTTTTTCTGTAATAAGGAACCAATTTCCGGCGCACATTGCCTGAAAAAATCGGTCCAGTATAGTCCATGCGGAACCGATTCCTGGAGTCCCGGGAGGTTGCCAATCTGGCCATTTCGATGAAATTACTCAGAATTTAACCCCAAAACCAGATGAATTGTGTCCAATTCTTTTCGATTTTTTATGTTTGGATTTTTTTTGCCAAAAAATGTATGGATGGTAAATCTGGTCCGTTTGGAGCACCGGAATGGCCACCGGGAAACCCGTAATAGTGGTCCACAAAATTTTAGCACCAAAAGTAGGCATGCGACGGCTCAATCTTCATGATTTTGCATCCCTGTGACTCTGTCAGTTCAATTATTGATGAATGACCACTTTGGTCCTTCTGGCCCATCGAAATAACTCAGGAATGGCCACCGAAAATACCAGTATTGTGGGACATTTTAGTTTTTGTATCAAAACTAGGCAAAACTTCATGATTTTGAATACCTGTGACTTTGCTAGTTCAATTATTGATGAATTACCACTTTGGTTCTTCTGGAACACCGAAATAACCCAGGAATGGCCACCGGAAATACCCGTTTTGTGAGACATTTCAGTTTTTGTACCATTACTAGGCATGCGACGGCTCAATTTTCATGATTTTGAATACCTGTGGCTTTGCTAGTTCAATTATTGATCACCACTTTGGTTCTTCTGGCCCACCGAAATAACCCAGGACTGATTACTGGAGACACTCGTATTGTAGGATATTTAATTTTTTGTGCTTAAACTAGGCATGCGACGGCTCAATCTTTATGATTTTGAATACCTGAGACTTTTTCAGTTCAATTATAGATGTATGATCATTCTGGATAATTGTGACCGAAAATAAAACCTGAAGTTCGCAGACACAAAAGTTAATTTGGACATATTGAGATGTAAAATTTGTGGTTGTTTTGTCATTTCCTGTAGCGTAACCCACTGCCATCGAGATGATAAGCGAATCGAGTGGAATTGATTTTGGAACTGTTCCAGGAGCTCCGGTAACAATCGCAAACTGTTCGAAGTGCTTGCATATACGCATTTGGCAAGGCAAGCCAGTCTCCAGTGGAAGCATCTTTGGGAAATATTTCAGAGAAAATATCATCATCGTCATAATAAATCAGGTCAAAAAGTTTTCAATAATCTGGGTGTCAGATTACACATCGTTATTTGAGTATGATTTCTTGATCTTCAAACTAATTTTCAGGCCTGCCATGTTGTATGCTGTACAGTATGGACTACCTGTTGTAATACCAAAAAGAAAGCTTTGCAGATAATTCGAAACAAAAGTTTGAGAATGATTCTGAAGCTCTCTCCCTGGTAAAGTACTAATGGGTAACATAGACGATCCAATGTTGAAACATTGGAACAAATGTCGAATAATATGTTTAATAATTTTTGACAATAATCATTGCAATCTTTTATTGCCACGATAAATGCGCTGTATATCTAGGTTGAGTTAGGTTAAGTTAATTGAAAGCGTTTTTTTTCTCTCATAAGCAGGAAAAATCAACTCACCTGTAAGAATTCTGTACTGCTATGGCAAATGAAATGTAATATGTTGTTAACAAAATGTTAATGAGAGCTAATTTAGTTTTATCAAATGAGGATGACAGTGTCTTCTAACACAGAACACCTAGATTTAAGAAATGAATGAAATGTTTGGAATGATACCGTTTAAAATGCTTTAGAAGGATTCGAAGCTTTCGTCAGCAGAAAGATGTTGGGTACGCATAGTTCGAGAATACGACGCTTGGAATTTCATCAATAATAACTTTGAGTTTGTTCATCAGGTACGAAATATCAGTCTCGAATGACAAATTATAAAACTTTTACAATTCTTTTTCCATGAAGCCTCATTGAAGTAAGACCGAAATGCACAATTCGACACGAGCTGCCATTCAATTATTATTACTGCACAACATTGTCAAATCCGATATCAAGGCAGGATAAGTGGAAGTAGCAGCAATTCTGCACCGGAGAGCACATTATCTATTAATGCATTTAAATGGAAATGGCAGACGTCGGGTAGACAGACCAGTCGTCTCGGTTCGAACAAAACTGCCAACCAGAGCCAGCCAGCCAGTTGAACGCGGATAGTACCATTCCATGTTCGCCATTTCCAGTTTGGTCGGTATGAATCCGATGAGTTATTTATATTGCACTTCTGTCGAAAATGGTCCACTACTACCAAGTTGTAAAGCTCAATTGACATCGTTCGAATTTTCAGAAATAATTGAAAACATCAAACTTCCCCGTCTGTGGCTTTCGCTTTGCATGGACCTAGGGCAATCTAGTAACTGACTGGCGATGCTAATCGGATGACGGTTTTCCGTAAATACTACGCTCAAACACGTCCACGTGTTTGGAACGTTCAATTCCAAAATGGTGTGGATGCATTAAGATGACTATAAAATAGAGTAAACCTGTGTGCCGGGATGTTTTTAACTATTATTAGTGGAGTCTTTGAAAACATCCTTGCAGTAATCTCTCAAAACATTATTGGATAAATTGGTAGAGAGATCCCAACAGAAAATTATCAAGGGGCTTTCATGGGAAAACTCATGAAAATTACAACATACATTGTTAGAATAATTCAAAGTTATCTATCAAATCGTACACTTCAGGTTAATTATCAGAACTGCAGGTCTGAAAGACTTCCTGTAAAAGCTTGTGTCGCAACTGCGTACGCGCAGCTCCTCGAGGGTAGAGGGTGAGCTGGATGAAGCCCCTCTTGAGGACTGCTGGAGAACAGTGAAGGCAGTCATCAACAATGCAGCTGAGAGCAACGTCAGGTAAGTGGGACGGAGTCTACGGAACGATTGGTTCGACAAGGAATGTAGGCAGATTCTGGAGAACAAGGATGCAGCGCGGGCGGCCATGCTGCAGTAAGGGACCTGGCAGAACGTGAAACGTTATAGACGGAAACGCAAACAGCATACCCGCCTCTTTCGGGAGAAAAAACGCCGCTTGGACGAAAAGGAGTGCAAGGAGGTGGAACAGCTGTGCCGGTGTCAATAAGTGTTTCAAGAAGTGTAGGGGAACATGGTCCAAGACGCACTGATGGGGTAAAATGGCCCACCTCATTAAATCATTCCTAGAACGTTTCAATTTGTACTCTTTGCCAAACGATGTTAAAATATGTTTACCCAAGAATTGCCGCCACAACCCTTGGACATAAACTCATAGGTTTTTCTTTAATTAGTCCCTTTTTTGCCTAAACATTAAGGTTTTCCGATGATTTCATTAAGGAATAAGCATTTCCATACCACAAAGCAAACTCATGGAGAAACATGGTTGCTAGCTACTAGTTCTTCATTATGGCATTCTACCCCATCCATTTGGTCATTTTGAACCACCCCCATTTTTTAACCAACATTTCTACACGATTTAAACCCGTTACAAACCGATATTTGGGAAATGTTTTCATGATGGTAGCTAGCAAATATTGTAAAGTTACTGTTAGGACTTCGAATAGCGTTAAAATGTGGATCTCATTAGGAGTAAACGACACAAATCCTTAAAGTGGCATTTTTGACCATTTGACCCTTAGTTCTATCAGAAGCTCCACGCATCCCGCAATAGCTTCGAGCCGCGAGCCGAGATGTGCAGGGATAAGGATGGGAGCATTTTGACGGACGAGCGTGGGGTAATCGTAAGGTGGAAGCAGCACTTCGGTGAACATCTGAATGGCGCCGAGAGCACAGGCAATGAAGAACAGGACAACGGAGGAAATGCCTTCGTCAGTACTGTGGGCTATGGAAACCATCCTGCCCCCACTTTAAGGTAGGTTAAGGATGCCATTCAGCAGCTCAAGAACAATAAAGCTGCTAGTAAGGAAGGTGAACTCGTAAAGATGGGCCCTGAGAGGCAGGCCAATTGTCTGCATTGGCTGGTAGGGGGCGATCCATTGATTACGTAAGACAATTTTCGGGGTTTTTCAACCCCACCTCCCCCCATGGTAAGATTTTTTGTATGAAAATGAAAAATAAATTGTATGGCGCGTAAGAAATCTCAAACCCTCCCTCCCCCCATATACCCTTACATAATTAATGGACAGCCCCTAGGCACAATCTGGGAAACAGAACAGCTACTGGAGGAATGAAAGTAAGGGGTAATATGCCCCATCTAAAAGAAAGGCAACAAGTTAGACTGTGAGAACTTCCGAGCTATCTCCATTCTAAATGCGTCCTACAAAGCATTATCCCAGATCATCGTCCGTCGTCTGTCACCCGTAGTAAACGAGTTCGTGGGAAGTTATCAAGCCGGCTTCGTTGACGGCCGATTGACAACGGACCAGATCTTTACTGTACGGCAAATCTTCCAAAAGTGTCGTGAATATCAGGCCCCAACGCATCATCTTTTCATCGATTTCAAGGCGGCATACGATATTATTGACCGCGTAAAACTATGGGAAATCATGGACGAGAACAGCTTTCCCAGGAAGCTCACGAGACTGATAAGAGCGAAGATGTGTGCAAAATGATGTGAAGTTTACAGGCGAACACTCCAGGTCGTTTAAATCCTGCCGGGGACTACGAAAAAGTGATGGACTCTCGTGCCTGTAGTTCAATATTGCGCTAGAAGGTGTTATGCGAAGAGCTGTGCCTAACAGCCGGGGTACGATTTTTACGAGAGCCAGACAATTTGTTTGCTTCGCGGATGATATGGACAATGTACATTTGAAAAGGTGGCAGACTTGTACACCCGCCTGGAACGCAAGGCAACAAAACTTGGACTGGTAGTGATTGTGACCAAGACAAAGTACATGTTAGCTGGTGGGGCCGAGCGTGACAGTGGACGCCTAGGTAGCAGTGTTAGGATAGACGGTGATACGTTCGAGGCGGTCGACGAGTTCTGCGGTCAAAAAAGATTCACACCCGCACCAAATGTATCATGTACAAAACGCTCATAAGGCCGGTAGTCCTCTACGGGCATGAAACGTGGACGATGCTCAAGGAGGGCTTGCAAGCACTTGGAGTCTTACAACGTCGGACGCACATGTTAAAATTAATGCATATTAACTCTTATATGACTAGATTTTGTCATATAAGAGTTAATACGCATCAATTATAACATGTGTGTTGCTCGGGCCGGTTCTTTGGACGATCTTGGTGATGTGCAGGAAAACAGTGTGTGGCGGCGAAGTATGAACCACGAGCTCGCTCAACTCTACAGCGAATCCAGTATCCAGAAGGTGGCTAAACCTGGATGGATGCGGCCACGAACCAAATATTGTGGCGTGAAATTGTTGATTCAGTGTTATCTGTTTAGATGTTAAATAAATATCTGTAATGAAATACTCATCAGAACCATAAGCTGAGACTCAGGTCTCAGTTGGAACGTAATGCAAGGATTTTGAAATATCCGCGCAGATATCATGGGAAGAACTTCCAGGAATATTCACAAAGAAAAATTTTTTTGGCAAAAGCTTTGGAGATTTCTGAAAGAATCATTTGCATAAATATTTGGAAATAGTTCCTGTAGAAATTTTTGGAAAAATCCCTGGTGAAAACACTTACGGTTTTCTTTGAAAACTATCTACCTTGTACTTTGATGGCTACAGCGTGGCGTTACGCCATTGCCGGGCGTATTGTAAAATTCCGTCTTCCTCGGTCTGGGTGATACTTCTCCAGTTGCCCCAAATATTTGGGTCGCCAGGCCCTCTTTCACTGCGTGGACTTCCACGAAGTTTCCTACCTCTGTCTGATTCCCTCATGAATATTATTTTCGCAATTCTTCCACTAAGTAACCAGCCCACTGTAGTCTGCCTATCCCCCCACCGAGTATTGTCCACAGCACCACAGCACAGCTCTAAAACACCGAAGGCTTTCCGGTCTGGAATTATGTTCCCGTTTGCAAGTTGCGGGACCTAGACTGGTTACGTAATCTGTAATAAAAAGGTCTCATGCGCATCCGCAACACGTCTTTTCACTTCGCGGGAAGCGTCGTTGTCACAAGTCACAATTATTGCAAGGTAAACTAATTCTTCAACAACTTCAAACACATCCCCATCAAACATATCCTCAGGAGCAACATCACTAGGCCTACTTCGAACTCCACCTGCAACCATGTACTTCGTTTTAAAGACAATTTATAGACAATTTACACCGTCTTCTGCCAGAGGCTGCACAGACTGAACAATCACTAACATAAGGCAACGGACAACACGGAACACCCAGTAGCCCAGTGATGAATTTTTCGTTTGACGAAAAGTTTTCACCGACTGGAGTGGGAATCGACTGACGCCGCTAACCGCATGGCCACGAAGCCCACAGGTGATAGAAATAATAATTAATGGTCAGGCCTATCCTCACTATCTTTCTTTTTAAAGGCACGAAGGCCTCTTCCACTGATGTGCGGCCGATTCCAAGGAGAAAATATTAAATTGCAACTTATGTATGAATTACTATAAAATTCCTGAAATAATCCTGGATATAATTATTAAAGAACCCTTGTAGGTTTTTCAGAATGAATACAAAAAGAAATTATAAGAGTAATCCTCGGGAGCATTCCCGACGTTTTTTTTTCATTTTTTTCTCAGGCTGAATAAGTTGATCATGGATGTGCCCTAGTAGTCACTTACTCATCTCTAAATATCCAAGAAAGTTTCAATTGAATCGCTTTCAAATTATCAACGTTCCATTTGTGCCATATTACCGTGGTAGCTACTTATGCAAATCGATACACGCTGTCATCCAACAAAGTTCATCCTACTCCACCTTTGAACACGATCCCTTTGAGACCATCTTCTGCTGGTTGCCACTTTCATCAGAATGGACTTACGGCAGAGTACAATAAATGCCATTGAGTATAATCTCCTATTGGATTTGTATGCTAATTGTTCGGGCAAACATTCCCAAAAGCTCTAAGGCAGCTCGTTACAGTGTGTCTCCCAAGTCGTTCAGCAAATGTTGCAAAATTAGAACGAATGGACGTCTGCGTCTTTGAGTGTGTCTTACGAGTAAGATTAAGACCAGCAGCCAGCAGGATTAAACTGACTTCTGCAAAGAATGACGATAAGCTATGACTTTGGCCATCCGCTCTTCTGGAGAAAACATCGAACTAACTTCTCCCAAGGTTTCAAGTGAAACAGTATTTCTTTGAAGCATTTGTACATCCACCTTGAAAGGAATTCACAATCATTGAAAGGAACAAAGTACGGAGGATAAATTAAATCAAGTGTGGAGTTACCATGATCAGTGATGCTGGTCGGCTGGAAGAGACGTTCTGGCTGGAAAAGTTCTGAATATTCATCAAGAGCAAAGTTACCGTCAGTTTAATTTAGTACTCACGCTTTCACTGGTTGGTCTTCTTGTTCGATTTGTCTATCCGTTTGTCTCTTGGATGGAGTTGAAGTTTTGGAGTACAAGTGGTGTAAGTTTTGCTTTCGAGTGTGATTGAACGCAGTGAAAATGCATATTCTATGGTACCATGATAAAGATAGTGTACGATCAACTTTGTGCATATTCTAATCCATTCATTGTCCTCTACTGGGACTTGTTAATCTATAATCGAAGCTACTTTACAGGTATATTTTATGGTGAATCATTACAAATTAAAGTGTCTATTTTAATAATGAAATTGTAATTGAAAAAAGTCGCTCTTACGGATCTGAATAAATTGAAAAAAAAATGGGATAACGGATGTTCAATAAAATATGAGATTTTTTCAGCCACATAGTAAAAAAAATGAGCTTTTGGCATAGGGTTTGATTGTTAAAAAGAGAAAACATTAATTTTCCAACAAAAATTGATAAAATATTTCATTGATATCTGTAATATCATTTTAGGTTAATTATCAGAACTCCCAATCTGGAAGATATTCTCTAAGAGAAGGTTTCCTCCTGTCTGAACCTCACTCCAGTAGCCCTCTGGCAACCAGAAAAAAACGATATTACATCTCATCTTCCATCCAATATTCAATCATTCCAGCAAATCGAAATACATCATCATCAATCCATCAATCGCAAATCCGCCTGTGTTCATTCCCATAGCAATACACATATAGTGGGATTCCGATTCTCCCGCCGCCTTTGTCCAAGT
This sequence comes from Aedes aegypti, assembly GCF_002204515.2. NCBI lineage: Eukaryota > Metazoa > Arthropoda > Insecta > Diptera > Culicidae > Aedes > Aedes aegypti. The sequence goes on along the minus strand of NC_035108.1, from coordinate 364,849,738 downwards.
TTAGGCATCCGAAAAAACTGCCCATCTGTCGCTCATTCAGAGATGCGTGAATTATAGTTGACAGCTATCCTGGATACGCGCTCGTCAGGCATGAGACAAAGAAAGTCCGTTCGGTTTTCCTCGCTTTCATGATGCTCGACGATGACTTACGAGATGTCAGTGGAATCATACGTGAAGGATTGTTTTGCTTCATTCTACAGCAGACAAAGAAGTCACTGAATTACATCGAGAGTTCTCGATGTAATTCTGATTTATGACACACTATTCGGCAGTGCCTATTGTAATGGGAACACTTCGGGAAATGCTTTGTGGTATTCATTTATCAGAACGATTAAAATTGGTACTTGATGAAATTGCTGGAAAGTCATTACGTTCAGTTGCGCAGAGGTTTACAATTTTAACAATTTCAACATTTTAGTATACTTCAGTATACTTATTATTGCAAAAGTCAATTACAACACACTATGTTTCTTATTGACAATACGACAGGAACATCAGGAATCAGTGTAGTGACCTATTGTTGGAGGAAAATTGATTTAGTAATTTTTCATCACATCCCTGGTTTTACTACAGATATTACAACTTGTAAGATGTGATTAAAATTTACTAAATCAATCTTCCTCCAACAATAGGACACTGCACTGGTCAATTTCCAATTCAATAGGCTAACAGCATGACTTTTTTCCTTCCCTCAACTGTGTCCGTAGCAGTCAAGCTTCAAAATTCGATAATAATTTGCCGAGCAGCATTGTCCCTTATTGCTAAAAAAAAGTACGTATGTGTGTGTGTTCTTGTCCAAGCCATATTCCCATTATAATCAGAGGGAATTGAGTTTTCCACCTGGACTAATCTGGATCGAATTGAATTTCCATTGTTTCACGCAGCAGGAGAAAATTTGTGGCATTCAGTGGGCAGTAAACGGCATAGGTATAGAACCTGCAACCGCCGGACAGACAACCCTCTTGGTTCGATGCGGAGCTTTAGGATTTTGTGGGTGATCGGACCAACTAACTTCCAACCATCACCAGGCCCACCGGGGTTGCACTATGGGATGGAAAACTACTTTGGATGGTCAAAATCTGTAGCGCTCTGGAGAAGCGTCCAAGAGGTTTGATGTCTTCTGTAACTTATCTAGGGTTAATTAAAGCTTTGGTTTGGCGGTATTGAACTTAATCTAGATAACTTCCAACTTCCTTTGCAAAGTAGCTAAAGGTAGAGCTTAAAAAATCAATAATATTCCACCATTCGCTGACACTAGGTCATTTTAGTGATTTATCCACCTATAGCCAATTTAACTTTTACATACATCCATTTACGGCCAAAACTACACTACTATATTTAAAAAGAAACTATATTTGTATAAACAAGAGTTAGATCGTGAGTTTTAACCGAATTATAAGTTTAAATTTTACTCTTTATGGCTGTTTTACAAAAAGTTTTATACCTTCAAAATCATGTACGCATATTAATCGATTTACGTTTTTCTACAATTATTGCAATCGGTTATCTCAGAAAAACGTATTATGAAAATATTATATCATAGAGGGTTTCCCAAAAAGTATGGGCACGACTTCACCATACTGCCGTTTCAAGACTAGTGAAGATAAAAATCTGATTTGATTACTGTACCCAACAAGAGTAGATTACGATTTTTTAATAAATAATTTAATTGTTAAAGTGTTGATTACGTTACTTGCACAAATCGCGTTATTTTTGAGCAACTTTGTTTCACAAAATTTGTTCTATGTCAGAAAGTACGTATATTAAAAATCTGAAAGAATATATTTATCAGTGACGTTATGATAATTAATCGGACTTCACTAATTCAAATTTAAATTTGAAATGTGAAATTTGTATTGAAACCGAATTCAGCCGTGGTCGATTTGAAAATGTACAAAAAATAAATCCTTATATTTACGTTAAAACATTAATAAATCAAACATTAAAGTTGCCTTTCCAAGAGAATAGGGATTTACCTTTCGTTATTACTATTTCAAATACCTGAAGAGTTATAATTTCGTGATGTTGTCTTATATGGAGAGAAAAATACGATTTTTTTCAAATTTTACCAATTTTTCAAGTGTTCTTCAACACAGCAAAGTAAAATTTCAAACAAAAAAAATATGTCAAACATCCTTTATAGTTGAACTCATTACGGTGGAAAATTTTGGTAGAAACATATTTTACTTGTAATTTTTCAACAAAAACAAAATGTAGGGTCTGTGCTGACCGGATAAGAATTGATTTTCTGAAATCAAAATGTTCAATGTAAACAACTATTAAATCAATAAAATTTAACACAAATGCTGATTGAAATACAGTGATACCTCCATGAGTCGATGTTCCATGACTCGATATCGACTAATGGAACCATACTAAAAACCAAATTTCATGGTTACTATGATGGTCCCTAGAAGAAGCTTTCCAAAGGATTTCTGTTCCATGACTCAATATTTCCATGAGTCGATGGTCCCTCCAATATCGACTCATGGAGGTTTCACTGTAGCCTATAAAAAATACAAAAATATTAAGACAATTGATTGTTTGGAAAAGTACTATGATTTTCATTTGAAGTCGTGCGCATACTTTCTAGGACATCCTATAATATAATTATAATATTAAAATAATGTACCGTTAAGCTACACCGCTTCACGGCTACATTTAAAAAAAAATGAACTTAAAACAATTATATAACTTTTGCAAATAATTTGAGCGTACTAGAATACCACTACGTAGCGTGCAATTATATAATAATTCAAGAAAAATCTAAAACTAGATGTGCAAAACAAAAAATTACTCAAAAATAATGTTTGAAAAATTACTCAAAAATAATGTTTGAAAATGTCATTTTTAGGTCGCTTCGTACCGTTCTATGTCACCATTTACCGTGCATACTAATGCTAGGAAAATAGATGAGTAAGACAATAAACTCTGAAATATTTCTATAAACTGTTTGTTATGTTATTTTTATTTTTTTACTGGTGTTGAAAATTATGTGCCAATTCTTCATTTCCTAAAATACGGGATAATTCGAGCATTTTCCATAAAACGACGGGACAGTCCGTCGAGGGGATAAAAACGGTACTGTCCCGTTAAATACGGTACGTATGGTCAGCCTACTCATAAGCCAATTAAGCTCAATTAAGCATTTCACGGCGAAGTTTTCGCTCTTTCGCTCTACAACAAAACTTGAAAACAATGGTGCCAGTACCCGTCAACTTTGACAGGTACTGGCACCGTTGATTTCAGATTTCTCGAAGGAGAGAAACAGAGCGATTTTCTGATGACGTCACCGTGCAATGGGCAATGAGATGGTTAGTATGGGTCCGGCTTTCGACGTGGTCATATCTCGGCATATCGACCCCTTTGCGATAGAGAGATCGCTATCACGGCTTAACCAGCCGAAGGTGTTTTGAAAATACCTGAAGGTCGTAGACACACAAATCAATTTGGACAAATTGAGGTGTAAAATTGTAAAAAATAATAGAATCGTTCTGGTGGGCTTCGATCCCACGACTCCTAATACGCTAGACTGGGCGCGTTGACCAAGCACGCTTAGGAGAGTCGAATTTGGCATTTCAGAGAGCCGAAAGAGATGTAGGGTTGTGAAGGAGAAAATGGGGTCGTGACGGACTTTGGTTTCAGGTTGGCCGATTGCGCTGCAGAATCGTTACCCGTTCTGTGGCGTAGTTGGTTAACGCGCCCAGTCTACCGTATTGCGAAGCCCACCAGAACGATTCTTTTATTTTTCAAAATTTTACATCTCAATTTGTCCAAATTGACTTTTGTGTCTACGACCTTCGCATTTCCTAGCCTATTTCCAGCAATCATGGATTTTGATAACCTCCAAAATAACGTTGTTCGCTATTTGTGTGAAATTTAATTATTTTTGAGGCTTTTCTATTATCACCATATTGTTCATTATTAGTAAAAGATGTTAAGAAAAGCGATTGCGATTTCATTGATAAATAAAAAAGATACGATTCTATACCATCACCCGGAATACCATTACCCGGAATGTAATTTACCCGAATACCACTTACCGGAATGTACCATTACCCGGAAAAACCATTTACCGGAATGCACCATTACCCAGAAAGCCAAATATTCTATTTTCAACGATCTTTATCATTATATTCGTATTCAATTTTCATTCTCTTTCACTGATGCTCAGTACAAATTATATCACGCTAACCATTGACATTCTTGACTCCCTCGGTTTCCATAAACACGTTTCAAAAGATATGGTATGGACTAAATATGTTTTTCTTCTTGCCATGCGTTACAACTCCACTGGGACAAAGCTGTTCTTGTAGTATTTGTACAGTTAATACCTGAGAGGCTATGTCAATCGATCACTTTTGCATTCGTTCATAGTTTGACAAGTATGAAAGTACTCTAGCTCTGAAATGTCGTCAAATTTGCCAACCAGAAATAATTTTTAACCGGCGATATTCAATTTTACCAACCTCAGCTTGATCTTTTTGAATAGCTTCACTTTGCCGCAACGAATATTACGATACCACAATTTTATTGAACGTGTAATTTATTTGCTATTTATTAGAAAAGAATCGCCTGATATAGATCGGAAAACTATGGGGCCCAGATAACCGTAGCGGTAAACGCGCAGCTTTTCAGCATGACCATGCTGAGGGTCGTGGGTTCGAATCCCGCTGGTCGAGGATCTTTTCGTAAAGGAAATTTTCTTGATTCCCAGGGCATAGAATATCTTCGTACCTGCCACACGATATATACATGCAAAAATGGTCAATCGGCAAATAAAGCTCTCAGTTAATAACTGTGGAAGTGCTCATAAGAACACTAATCTGAGAAGCAGGCTTTGTCCCAGTTGGGACGTAACGCCAGAAAGAAGAAAGGTGATCGGAAAACTATATCTGAGCATTTAGAAATGTTTGGATCAATGATGGGTTTCCTATTCCCTTCAGTTAAAAAAGCTTAGAATCATATTTTATTATTGTATTGAAAAATTTAAAAAATCATTAATCTTGTGAGGGAAGCGACAACAGTGTAATTCTCATGTTAGCTTCAAGGCTCCCCCAAATCAACACGATTTTTTAAGCGACATCGACAAAAACTCTTGTATGGAACCATCTAGAACGACGCGACGAAAATCGCTGCGAAATTGCGTTGCTGTGGCTTAGACACGCTCATCAGACTGTGCATGCAGCGAAATTTTTGAAATGTTTGTGGCTGTTGCCGTAAAAAAAAACGCCTTGATTTAGGGGAGCCTTTATGGTTTGAGGAAAGCTTAAAAAATCAAGAAGAAACTAAGAGTGCCTTGGTGATTGAGAGTAGGGACACAATTTGCCATTGTGACGTCCATCTCTGGATTCCAAAATATTGAGCCTCAATAGATCTGCTTTTTCTTTAAATTGGCTTGATTGTGCTATTTTTCTACTAATGTCATAACTCTGAATTTTCTACAAATGTCATAACCCGAATCCAATGCCAGGGTAATATACAAGAAATAATAGTAAGCAATCATAAGAAGAAGATATTTGGTCATTTTCGACTAAACAAATTTTGCCAAAAATGCCGAGATCGGTGGAACTTGAAAGAACCGCCAACCAAATAAAGAAGGGTGAATATCAGATGACCCGAAACGGGAATGACCGTAAAACAATTAAATGGACGTTAATGAAAAAGGTGAAAAATGGAGAAATAATTTTCCGGTAAATAGTCCTTCCGGGAAAGGGTTTTCCGGTAAATGGTTTTCCGGTAAATGGTCTTCCGGTAAATTGCATTCCGGGTGATGGTTTTCCGGGTAATGTCGGAGAACCAAAGATACAGCGTGCATTAGGTGTCCACTTTATAAAATGAACAGTCCTTTATGTAATGTTTCTAACTTTTGTTCCAAAGACATTTAATTATTAGTGTCCTCAATAACATTCATATGTGGGATCGACCATTCAATAGTTTGGTCAAATTCACAAACTTAAAATATACTAAAAGTCAAATTTTAATGCCAATCGGATCACTCTCCCCGTACTAGGATCACCCCCGTGATTAATTTTTTTTTCAAAAACCAATGTTTTTGCTTACATTCTTCATATAATATAAAAAAAGGTTTGATGTATACAGTGTTGCCAAACATACTTATTTTATTTTTAAAACGATTAATTTTGATTTCATCGTCTTTTTCCGAGACTTTACAGATGAAAGCACCTAACATCTTGGGAGGTGCTTTGAGCCAATCTTGATAAATTGCATTTTTATTTTTAAAGGAAGTCCATATACGAATTCGTCATGTAATACTTCGAAGAATATTGAATTTCGGCGAAAATTTTAAATATTCTAGGCTGTTTAAGAGCTAAATAAATGAATAACTTAGAAAAAATCACAACTGTGTTGCCAAATTACCTGTTTTAGTTGTTAAAAATTAATATTAATATTTGGATTGTTCATGGAAATGAGTGGTCACTAAGATGGGCTACGGAAGACCACCCCGATATTTTAAAATGAGATCAACATTAATAATTATAGAACAAAATCTACTCCATATTTTCGAAATTTCTTAGCCAAAGGCTTTGTAATCTTGCTATCAAAATTCACCGCTTCTCTTTTTCAATCCTTTTTTTTAGGCAGTAAGTGTTGTTATACTTTTTCTATATTTTTTCCTTGCTCTCTTATCTATTATTGCTTGTATTGTACTATTCCTGTATCTATAAACTAGATGTCGCTGAAAGTTTAGAAATTTAGAAACAGAAGCCTTCACTACTTCTTAATCTGGATCAAGGAAACGGCTGGAAAAGGCTGTTTAAGTTTGTACCTATGAAACATAAACGAGCTTGAATACAATGTTATCTTCTAGATTCTAGAAGATTGGTGTCGTCTGTAAAGCTGTGCAACAGATCAAGAGCTATCTTTTTTTTCCACTAGGTGGTGATAATAAAAATAAATCTTCAGCCTTCTCTACATCAAGATCCTTTAAGCTAAAAAGTTGGTGTCTTCGGTATAGATATTCAGCAGATTGAGCGATATCTGGAGTGGAAAATTCTAATTGCGTATTTATTTGCTAGGCGGCGATGGTAACAATTTTTCTTCAATTGTCTGTATTTCAAGATCCTTATCAGTTACAAAGTTGGTGTCTTCGGCTAAGCCGTTCAACAGAACGAGATTGCACGATTGGAAACAAATCAACTTGGTTGCATCTAATGATATTCGACTGGGTTTTTGCTTTTAAAGAATTCGTTTCTGGCATGCAGTCTTATTAAGGGGAGAGCCAAGAAAATAAATTCGTGAGTCCTTTTTAAGACTGCAAGCCAGAAACGATTTTTTCAACTTGGTTTCGATAGTAACATTTTTTATCTCATGATCCTTAACAGCTGATCAAGAACTATCTAGCCATAAAAAATCTGATTGAGAATTCAACTGCTAGGCGACGCTAGTAACAAATTTACTTCAATCTACAGTACCACGGTATACAGCAAAAATGTTTAACGGTGGGATCTAATTGACAAACAATCCGATGGATAACGCTACGGTCATCTCTCCATAACTTAATATTCAGAATCTTTATTTTGAGGTTTTCATGGCTTCCTTAATATTCTTTTGAAGTGCAGTTGCATTGATTTTGTGTTTTATATTTTGGTATTTCCGTTATTTAGGTTCTTCAAAATTGAGTATTAGATAGTTGACTGTAGTTTAATTAACCTATTTCGAGATCCTGGTTGTACGATCTATGAGCTTCATGGCCGTGCGATCAACATCGTCAGACAATAAAACATCGGTCAAGGTTCTATTCCCACTTCAGCCTTTAAAACAGGGCCTTCGGAGCATGCTTGTCTGTTGTCTAATGTTTAGTTACAGTCTGTGCAGTTAAATTGTTCAAGTAAAGTCCGTGTATATTTTATTGGAATAGATGTAGAATCGCCCCTTAAGCACAACGGTAGTCGGTAAGCAAAACATGCGTCGTCATCGATATCCATCGAACCCACATATCGGTTTATTGAAAGAGGTATTATATTTTGTAGGGCGTATATGAATACATGCCTTGTTTGCATAAGCAAAGTCGCAGCTGCTGATTGTGATTTTAGTTAAAATCTGTCTAGTAGATGATATATTGTATTGTATGGATTGGATATCTGGAAAGTCTCTCTAAAATCTGCATATTTTAATTTTTTACCTTTAAATGAGTTGTCAACCTTCGTTTGAATATTTTAAAGGAAAAAATCAACCTTCTAGCTCATCAGAATCTTCACATAAATGTAAAAGAAATTGTTATAAAAGCCACTTTACGGATACATTTCAAAATGTGTAAAGATACAAAAAATTGAAGAAATTTTTTTACTAGCACCACCTAGCGTTTAAATTCTCAATTTCACCTCCAAAGAGTCTTTGATCTGCTAAACAGCTTTGCCGAAGACATCAACCTTCTAGCATATTTAAATGTTGAGATATCCGATTGAGGCCAATTTTGGGCCTCTCGTGTTCACACAGAAAAGGAGTCAGAGAGCATGTCTCACCCAATTATAAGACCAACTAGCCACATTTACTTTAAAATTTAATTGACCGACTAGCCTCCGAATTGTGGCCATTTAAAATTTTAAGGATTGTCTCAGGGTTAAGGAAAAGTTGTCTTAAAAATTTGTGTTGGTCGTTCCTTACGTAAAAAAGACGATAAAAAAATATAATTGCTTATTTTTTTAATTTATATTCTCAAATTGTTTGCTAAATTGATTTACGTTTATCAGTTATTATACGTGGGCAGGGCCATACAAATCTTATAACAACTATCCACAACGTAATAATTGTCGGCTTTTTGATTAATTTTAATAGTTTTTATGGAAAATGTCAAATTTTCGATTTTCTACAACAAATTTCCAAAGGCAGATAAGTTATCTAGAAAATATTCAAAATTTTCAAAATAAAACCCTAATGACCCTAGGCTAAGCAGCCGAAGACACCAAACGTCTAGGACGAATCCCACAGCACTAGAAGTGTTGGCCAACCAAAGATGGTTTCTGGGACCATAGTGCATCGGAAACATGGCGACCGACGGTGGGTTGGCTGGAAGTAATAAATGCCGGTCTTGGTGTCATTACGGTAATTAGTGGCAAAATGTATACAACCGATCGGTCGGTTGTTTAGTTACCGAAAGTGGAACAAATGCGGAACAGGTTCATTGTTGCGAGAATAAATTGCCTGTTGCTGACGGAAGCTTAATTAAGGGCAAGTGGGGATTTTCCAAGGCATTATAATGGCTACGATTCGATTTGACACCATATGAAGCTGCATATGAATTTTATCGACTGATCTGTGTGTGAGAATTCTAAAAGAGGGGTTGATAGTTACCGGAACAAATTCATTATTCTCCTAAATCCATCCGTGTAATTTGGTGTGATGTACTCCCTCTCGGTAATCGAATGCCTGATAGGTAACGGAGAAAATAGAAGAAACTTTGGACTGCTTCCGGTACAACTTTCGAGAAACGTGAGCTCGATGCCAGAATTCCATTATCCGTTTCCTATATAAGCTCGCACAGCAGTGGTTCTCAATGATCCACTACTGTGTTGGATTCACTTGCTTCGGATTGTTTACAATTTGTCAACAATTTGACATCAACTGTGTCAAAAATTTGACAGCAGCTTCGCTTTCGTCAGGATTTATCAATGTTTCATTACGGTTATGAGAATGCTACGATAGTTTCCGAAACGATATGTTTTGGAATTCAGCTTTTAGCTGGCTACACAATTTTATAAAAACTCATATTGAGTATTTGCAGTGACTTAACAATACTTGTTTATAAACGTTATGATAAAAGTTAGTTTAACTATCGAATAAGCCTTAAATAAATAAAAGTTCGTTTGAAGCATTATGTTTTCACAAAAGCTTGTTAACCGTTTATTTGTTTTGTATTCTAATGAAGATAAGTCATCATTCACTTCGCAAACGAAATCACCATTCACTAAATAAAAAATGTTACCATTTTATTTTCGTATACTCGTTATCAAAGATTATATTTTAATGATTGCTTTTTGATAGTTCTGAGATATTTAATTAATTAATTTAGATTAAAGTTGAGTTTATTAAGTTTTTTTTTGGTTGGTTCGTTTGACTTTATTAACGAGATTTTTAGCCCTGGGCTAGTTCATCTCGGGACCAACGGCTTTACTTCCCTTCCGAAGGAAGTCGTCACTATAACTTTTTACGTCATAAGTGACTATGTCGGGGATGGGATTCGATCCCAGGTCCTCGGCGTGAGAGGCGAGTGTTCTAACCACTACACCAGGTCCGTCCCCTTAAGTTTTTTTTTTCATATTTCATGAAGAGGTGAATTGGAATTTGAACCACTGCGGCAAATTAAATGTAATGTGTAAAATAGTTCGATTCACTTTTAGCAAATTATTATTAGAGTGTTGCTTAACATATAAACCCAGATACAAAATTAAAATGCTAAACAAGAAGTTAAAACTGAGGAATATATAAACGTCAAATTTGAGTAAAGGATTTAACTCATTAATGTAAAGGAATCATAGAATCATAAAGTAAACTATTTTTAATGTAGTAAAAACTTTTATACAATAATTTTTATTTTAAAATCTTATTTATCACTATATCTTTTGTTTATGAAACGCAACATAACCTCCAAATCGAGAAACACTGACGCTGTGGGTGCCCCATCGATTGCAGCTCAAGAAGGTACTCGCCCAGGAAGTCGAACGCAGAGAGAGAAACTTCAAGAACGTGCTCGATAACTTGTTTGTTCAGTAGTTTAACCGACAGGCTTTCGCTTCAACAACCCGAGGATATTGGCAAATCTATTTCGTCTCTAAATAAAGCTAAATCATGGTGGAGCAACAAATAAACAAAAGTAAGGAGCAGAAGTAACATCAGATCGAACTGCATCGCATCTGAGGAGGGGATGTTTTAGGATTTTTAGTTCATTGTAAGACATTATGCTCGTAAGCAGGTATACGAAAACATTTGGAGAAAGGTGCAATTTTCAGTAGAAACTGAAGACTAAATTGCCCATTTAATGTCGATATAACATTTATAAAAGATATCGGGTGTAATTTCTATTCATGTTAAAATGTTTTTTTTTTAAGGCGCTTTGTGCTCGTGGCCACTACTGTGCCGGAATCAGGTGATCTGTAGCTTCTTTACCGATACAGATCTATTTTTAACTTATCTATATTTACATCAACTTTCACTCTCTCCTACTCTTTTACTCTCACACCGAGCAGGTAGGAGAGAGCTCTGTTGTTAGTGACGCTAGCTGCCTGCGAAGAGGGTCAGTTTGTCTCAGTCACAGTCTGATACTGACGGAGGATGGATGTGCTCCCCAAAGCACGATCCTCCGTGAGGCGTCTTCTGGTGGCTGGACGGGGTTTTTTTTTTGTGGAGGGGCTGGGAATCGAACCCTTGACCTTCCGCTTATGAAGCGAAAGCGTAACCTCAAGGCTACAGACCCCCCTATGTTAAAATGATTGTGCTGATGAAATTAAGGATAGTAATTTATGTACGTAATATAATCAACGGATAACTGTACCATGTGTAAAGCATCGAAAAATGATCTGGATGGCTTTTAATCAACACCCAAACATATTTGCATAATATTTTTATTCCATGCATATATAGATAGAAAGGATTTTATTTCTACATTGCAAATAATGCACCCATTTATTTGTATACCTCATAGTCATACAGTGTACGATTTCGATTGATTGGATTGACTTCAACAGTCAAATTTGCAGCCAATCAATAGTAGTAGCAAATAACTCTAAAGTTATGTCTGTCGGTCCTAAAAAACTTCTTTAACTGTTTCGCATAAATTCACCCAAGGCCGTACATTTCGGGAGAACCGTTGGTTTGCCTCCGAGGAGAGGAATGGAATTTTTCACTTTCTTTCAGCGCATCGTCGGTGCAGACATAACAAGTAAAGCGTTAATTAAATTCAAACTCGGCTGGCAGCAGTCGGTCGACGTTTTTCGTCGTTAGCTCAGAGTTTTCGGGGCAAACGAAGGAAACGAGGTGGAAGTCTGGATTTTGTAAAACGAGGCCAAAACACAAAAATCTACCGAGAAGCTATTTGGGAACTTTTAAGCTTTTCGCTCTCAGGGCGACCACTCGAGCAAAGGCGCGTAACAGGATGATATTATATTGCTGACATTTCATTATTACTGTTATCGTTAATGATAACTATCATTGTATGCGCAACATAAGTAATATACAAACTGAAAATGAAATATGTTATCTAATTCTTCCCTTCAACATTTTTTTACTACTTTTTAGTACTTTTTTAGTACTTTTTAGTACTTTTCTTCACATAACATTTTGAAAATTATTTTCAAACAGAAATCCGTAATTTTTTAACAACTTGAGCTCAGTGATAACAGTATACATTAAAATTGACGGACCAGTTTGGGTTCTTATTTCTGTTTTGTCAGCTGTTCATTCAACCAATGTGGAAAAAATATGTAATCATATGGAGTTAATCAGGCGACAAGATTTCTGCCCATATTGTTATCAATTTCTGCTGGGGCACAAGCCACAAGGACGAGGTCATTCAAGCAAGTCTTTGTGACAATTTGAGTAAAATCACTCGTTCAAAACAAGGTCAGGCTGTTAGTACAGAAAAGGAGGAACCACTTTGCATAAAGTACTTGTGCCGAGGGTTTGGTGGTGATTATAATTTGCGATAACAGAGAATCGGTTGAGCATAAGCCATTTCCTTCAGGAAAATTGATCCGTGGTTAGATAAAGAATCAGGAATTCTATAATCCATCTTCGCATGGTCAACATACACTCCCATGCAAAAGTTTGAGATCACCCCCTTTAAAACATACAAAAGTGTTTTGTTCATATCTTTGTGATAACACGTCTAATTGAAACTCTCCATGGCACATTCGAAAGATAATGAGTTATTCTTACTTCATGTGTATTTTTATAAAAACATTTTTTGAATTTTGTATACAAAATGTTTACCTAAAATTGTGACGTTTTTAAAAAGCACACTGAAAAATCATATTAAATTTCCTCAGCATTGGAATGATTAAAATTTTTAATCAAAGTGTCATTAGAATCGTAATCTTATTCTCTAAAAAGAACTTACGAAATTTTCGCGGAAAAATCTGAAAACTATTAACCCGTATAGGCCTGAGTGAAAGCAAAAATTGTAAAACCCTCACCACTCAGCGAATTCTCAATGGATTCAAATGATTTTTTGTCAGTATCTTCTTCTTTCTGGCGTTACGTTCCCACTGGGACAGAGCCTGCTTCTCAGCTTAGTGTTCTTATGAGCACTTCTACAGTTATTAACTGAGAGCTTACTATGCCAATGACCATTTTTGCATGCGTATATCGTGTGGCAGGTACGAAGATACTCTATGCCTTGGGAAGTCGAGAAAATTTCCAACCCGAAAATATCGTCGACCGGTGGGATTCGAACCCACGACCCTCAGCTTGGTCTTGTTGAATAGCTGCGCGTTTACCGCTACGGCTATCTGGGCCCCCTGTCAGTATACTGGCACATATATCTAGTTTCTAGAAGTGGACAGAGAATCTCGAAAATATTCTTGTGGCCGGAGTTATTCCGGTGGATCACTGGGTTTGGTCGGGTGAGATGGGTACTGTGTGTTTGTGTCCCTGAAGGTAGACAAATTACAAGTCACAGATTATTTCTGGAATCGGCTATAATGTGGCCACTACATGACGGAATTTCAAAAAAAAAAATGCATCAGTGTAAACTTTTTGAGAAGCGATTGAATTGGATAACTATGAGTTTTGCATTTGATTAATCCTACAAATAACCATTTTCGAGTCCCGGGACGCCTAAAACTTATGATAAAGCGGCCAATTTGCATCTGAAAACCTGTGCCAAGCTAATGAGAACGCATTTCAGTGCACAATTCTTTTCGTGAGTTGAAACTGTTAAATATCCAACAAATCTACAACCTTCCGGGCATTACGTCCGAATGGATGGAAAAAATGGACAAAATGTCGAAAGACAAAACGTCGAAACCCATAACGTCGAATGCCAAAATGTCGAATCCCAAAACGTCGAAAGGAACAAAACGTCGAATGGACAAAACGTCGAAAGCAATCATTTTTCATGCAAAGGTTTTGGAATCAAAGATGACTATTACGTTGCCAAGGAAAATATGGTTGCGATGCGAACGGCGTTGGGTACTGCAAAATTTGCAATGTTCATCAAAGTAAGCATGGGATAAATTTTGAGAAAAATGTCAATCTTACAACCAGTTCGGATCAGAGAAGAAGCACTGCAGCACCTCAAGAGGAAGACTGAAAATGAAGCCAGAGGTAGGTCTTTTTCATACTTTTATCAATGTTACATAAAAGTATGAAGAAGACCAAGCTGGTAAGCATTTTTTGCCTCACCTCTAGACTCACAAAACGGCAGAGGAAATGAATCTTGAGAGCAGTTTATTATTTATCTTTTTTCTGTTCTACGTGGGCAAACAAAATCTTTTTTACCACCAGATGCATCAGAATGTGGGAACTCCAACAGTTTTCTACATTAAGTGCGTAAGCATTTAGCCTAAGTTTAATTTGTTTTTAATCTCAATACGCTTTAATGTTTTTTATTGTTTTATGAATATTGATAGTTGCACGAATTTTTAGATTCTAATGAAATTTTTCATTTGCTAGATACAATTTGCACATTCACTAAAATCAGCAGGCGTATGCTTTGAAAACTATTTATGACGTTTCGAAATAGTTCAAAGCTGTTCAAAGCAGTCAAATAGATTGAACCAAAACTTGTTCATAGTTAAGTTTATTTGAAAGCAACCAGCACTGATGTAAAAATTATGCACCATCCAGCTACACCCCACTAACAGACTTCTTTTCCCGACAAATGATCTTTGAAACCGTGAACGGCAACCAATAGCCATCAGCCGTAAAGCTCATCGGGGAGGATTACCTTTGAGAAACTATTGTTTACTGGATCCAAAATGATAGAATCATCGTCTTCGGAATCAGATCCGATTCAGGACGTAATCGATTAGTGATTTGGCATTCCTCCTAACGAAAGAACTATCAGCAACTTTATCTTAGTTAATCTTAATCGATGTCTGAAGTTCTGACTCAGAACTCTTCATTTAGAGGTATTAATTCTGCACCAGACACTGGGGCATTCTTTCGATGGCGTTTTCAGAAATGTTCGGATTGCATTCCTAGACAAAGTGAATTTGGTTTACCAGTGCGTAAGTCAATTATGTTGGGAGCCATGCACAAATTATGTCACGCTCCAAATGGGGAGGGCGGCAAGCCAAGCGTGGCAGTTCTTACAAAATTGTTTAGGGCTCATACAAAAAGCGAGTCAAAAACGGGAGGGGCGGTTAAATTGAACGTGGCATAGTTTGTGTTCCATCGCTTATGCCAATCGTTCGCACAAAATCAAAACAAAGACGAAAAAAGTTAGTATCGAAGCATGCTGTAAAACTGCAATGTGGGTTTAATTGTGAGGTGTGCAAATGTTCACTGTGCAAAAATTTTCTGCACAGTAGTCTAATAAGGTGCAAAATGCTCAATATTTTTCAGTTAAATTAATTTTATAAAATCCTTGCAGCACCTCTAAAGTGAATTGGATTTCTAGTTAAGCTATCTATTGATAAATAGTGTATTACTTATTCTTTGAAAGTACACTCATTCTTTTAACAAATTAGTGACACAAACTTCATAAAATTAACAACTAGATTTTTAGGAATTAGTAAATTATGTATTCTTCAGAAATTTGCTCGTTCTTCTCTCGAAACAGAAATCTTTCATCAGGATATCCAGTAAGTTTTTAAATATGTTCTATTGGAGTATAGTAGTCTATAATTAATAAACTTAATGAATTCCGAGCTAAATTTTAAATTTATTTTTTATTGTTGCTTCTGAAACCAGATACGGATTACAATTTCACGATGTTAACATTGAAAAAGAATATACAAAACTGGACGGAATAAAGTACACATTGGCCAATGTTCCATACAAAACGGTCAAGTGTGGAGACATGGATCTTAGCTTCTAGTGCACAGTCTAGTGAAATTTTCACCGCAGCTTCAAAATTCAGAGCTTTATATAATCAAACTTTTGAGTAATCACAAATCTGCAATTTTGACTAAAACAATAAAAGTCTTGAATTCAAAATAATTTGTAAAATGAAAATACTTAGAGTTATATCCCTTTTTGCAAAAAAAAAAAAATAAATAAAGATATTTGATGAACCACACAAGTTTGTAGAATAAGATTTTTGAGTATGACTGATTGTTTTCAAAATGGGAGATTTTCATAAACTTCAAAATTTTGTTTTTTTTTAATTATTGTGATTTTTCAACACAGTGAAACTCATATTATATCTGAACTAAGGTGAAAATTTCATGTCAATGGGACCATTAGAAGCCGAGTTGTATGAAAAATGTCCAATTTGTACTTAAATCTGTTCAATGTGAATAATACTGTGTCAACTACTCAAAACATTCTCTAGTACTTGGATTTTACGTTACATTTTTATATTTCACCGTTTTCTTTATTAATTGAATAAGTCGACATTTTGTTAGATATTACTCATATTTTTTCAACGGTTTGTTCTTTCGACGTTTTATCATTCGACGTTTTGGCATTCGACATTTTATGTTTCGACATTTTGTCTTTCGACGTTCTGTCTTTTCGACGTTTTGTCCCTTCGACGTTTTGTCCTTTCGACGTTTTGTCCTTTCGACATTTTGGCATTCGACGTTTTGGCATTCGACATTTTGTCTTTCGACGTTTTGTCACCCAACCTTTTAAACCAGAGATTCCCAAAGTAGGCGAATTCGCCCCCCTGGGGGCGATTTTCACGCTCAAGGGGGTGAAAATTTGTAAAACATAAATTGGGGGGCGAAAAATTCAGAAAGGGGCGAAAAAGCTAACACGGAAACATTTGAAAAAAATACACATAATCTTTGGAGGACACACATCTGAAGGTTAATCAATTCCAAACTTTAGTAATTCCAGGACTATTTTCCTTAGACTGTTATATTTCTAATCATGGTCATTTTAAAATTATGATAGACAACACTTGATGATTTTCAAACGCAAAATGTTTGTGTCCTGCATTCAGGTATTTTAATATCATGTGAGTCTTAAAAATGAAGGGTATTAGAGATTTTTTAAGGTCGGAATGATTATTCACAGATGACATTAAAATCACGCAATATTTTTTGGATGTACAAGATATGTGTCTGAGATTTTTTTTGCAATTGCTCAATATTTTATATAAGGAACTTTTGTATGATAACTTTGTGAGTCCTTTCAAAAACGCACAATTGCAAACAAAATCAATGCAGTTCACCCAAATATGACATATTCATGTGAAAAGAAGTGCGTTTGCTTGGAAAACATTGTAATTTGGCCCCCCAACTGTGCCTATGCATACATTACATTCATTTTCAGCTGAAACTCGGCAGAACTTGTATCGAAGACTGATTTAATAGCCTGTAATGCTCGCAAGATATTGTTAAAAGGTTTCGCGTGTTGTGCTGGGCAGTGTTTTGGAAAGCCCAAGCAAGACGTTTCGTTTTCGGGACGCCGGGAGTTTGGTTTTCATTTCACGTGTTGTGCTGGGCAGTGTTTTGGAAAGCCCAACAAAGACGTTTCGTTTTCGGGACGCCGGGAGTTTGGTTTTCGGTTCGCGTGTGTTGGAAAGCCCAAGCAAGACGGTTCGTTTTCGAGGCGGCGAGAAATTTTGCTGGTCACGCTGTGTGTGTGCGAGTGTTCAGTCGAGGATGGACTACCAACTGGTGAGCTCGTTTCATGCTTATGATAACACATTTTTTCATGAAAACGTTATATTTTTGTAACATTCAATCAAACTTTGTATGGTTCGTCACTACAAGTGTCGGCATTATGCCTGTTTTATACAATTCTAGTAAATATAGAAACTTTTTGACATTACTTAAAATATTTTTTGAATTGTTCGGCATTATGAATGTCGACGTTTATTTTGAAACTTCTGCCAAAAACTTTTCTTCTTGAGGCATAAATGTTCAGTAATACGTTTATGTAATTTTCAAACAAACTATGTATGGTTCTTCACTACAAGTTTCGGCATTATTCCTGTTTCATATAATTTAAAACATACGCATATATATATATATATTTTTTTTTTTCACCATTAATAAAAACTTCTTTGGAATGATTCGACATTACAGATGTTGACGTTTATTTCAAATCTTCTACCAAAAACTTTTTGAGACAAAACTAAAAACTAGCTTTAAGTATAAACCGTATTTTTCCTCCTTATCCATGGATCTCATCACCGACCAAAGGTGACTCCCAGATATTTTCCTTCTCCACTAATAAACACCCTTCCCGTGGTGATTGTGGAGATGCAGAGGTATTCTCGGTCTCTAGAAGCAACAATCATTACACCTTAACATTCCTTCCCCATCCCAACTGACTGTAAGGACTTGTCCGGCGCCGTTATTGATCAATAATATTAGAGCTGCTAAAATTGCACTCCGAGAGTAAGCGGAAACTTCAATCCCTTATTCATTTGGATCGCAGTGCAATTATTACCAGCTCCGACCAATCACGGAGTAGCAACCATTGACATGTACAGTCAGTCTATGCTATGCTATGTAATGCTCGCAAGATATTGTTAAAATTGCTTCTATAAATTAAAGTCCAGTAAATTATCCATAATAATTGTGGGTTTCTTCTTCTTTCTGGCGTTACTTCCCCACTGTGACAGAGCCTGCTTCTCAGCTTAATGTTCTTATGAGCACTTCCACATTTATTAACTGAGAGCTTACTATGAAAATGACCATTTTTGCATGTGTATATCGTGTGGCAGGTACGAAGATACTCTATGCCCTGGGAAGTCGGGAACATTTCCAATCCGAAAATATCGTCGACCGGTGGGATTCGAACCCACGACCCTCAGCTTGGTCTTGTTGAATAGCTGCGCGCTTACCGCTACGGCTATCTGGGCCCCATAATAGTTGTGGGTTATCGATATCTAAACAAATATTTTTAAATCTACATAAGAGTTATTGTATTATGACTCTATGGATATACTAGTCGAGGATTAATTTATGATGCACAGCGCTGAATTAAAATAATTCAATCACAAATCAGGGGGGCGATTTCAGATATATATAGGTCTCAAGGGGGCGAAAGTTGAAAAAGTTTGGGAAGCACTGTTTTAAACGGTGCAAAACTCTGTTGAATATCAGATTTTAATGAGTTATGCAAATTTAAATGATTGTCCTGACCCAGTGACCCACCAGAATAACTCCGGCCACAGGAATATTTACGAGTTCCTCTGGCCACTTCCGGAAACTAGATATGTGGGCCAATGAACTGACAAAAAATCATTTGAACCCGTTAAGAATTCGCTGAGTGGTGAGGGTTTCAGTATTTTTGCTTTCACTCAGGCAGGTTAAAAATCAATGAATCAGTCATTCAAGTAATCGTGCAAAAGTTAAGCACATATCCAGCATATTATTTTTCCTAGAAAATTCTTTTAGAAGAATATATATTTCTACACCTTTGTTTACCCAGAAGATATTCAAATCTTTGTATAATATAAAATGTATTCTGAAATATTCAGAATCCATTTGAGGCCATTTTAATTGGAAAACTAATTTTAACAAATGCTCATTAAGTTAACAAAATACGTTTTGAACAGGTTTCTATTATTCCATCTTTTATCGCGTATTATACTTTGGAAATGGTAAAGTGATATTGAATCGAAATGTAACAAATTGTTAGCCATTGCTTCAGTACATAGATACAGCCCTGTTATTTGATTTGGTGTTTTTTTTCATTTATTTTTGTACATATAATTTTCTCGGATCTTTAATTTAATCGCATTCCGTTCTTCATAACTTGTGATACTCATGTCCATACTTTCTTAGAAGAAACACATTCTTTGATACGATGCTGGGAAGAATCTATTTCTCCGCACGACTCACATAAATTTGAATAAATTTCCCAATAGAGATTGGGTAATTCTGATACTTTTTTTGGAATAATGTTTAGATGGTTTATCAAGTATATATATATATATATATATATATATATGTATATATATATATATATATATACATATATATATATATATATATATATATATATATATATATATATATATATATATATATATATATATATATATATATATATATATATATATATATATATATATATATATATATATATATATATATATATATATATATATATATATATATATATATATATATATATATATATATATATATATATATATATATATATATATATATATATATATATATATATATATATATATAGATATAAGATTGCATTTATTGGACTGATCGTAATGTCTTATTTCTTCTGCTATTATTATCCATTCGAGAGTATTATGTGTACCGTTTTGACTCATATTCCGAACACTTAAGGCCAACAGGGACTTCAAATGCATCTGATTGGCATAAATTAGCTGATATTTATGTAAATTTTAATTTCGTCGCAAAGTCTACCTGTTAGCTGTTGGGTGTACCAATATTTATGTTGATTTTATTAGTTTTAGTATTGTTTCTACGTAAGGACTGTTCATTTTATAAAGTGGACTCTTTGTTTTTGCTATATCTTTTTTATTTATTGATAAAATCGTAATCGGTTTTCTGTGCATCGTTCAACTATTATTCTACAATACTATTAAAATATAAGATCTTAGAAAATGCTTTTGGTTGAAGAGCCAAATAATTTTTCCAAAAACTCCTAAGAAAAGCTGTTCGTCAAAGTTTAACATTATTTTTCGCAAAACAAAAATCCTAATTTTTATGAACATATTGTATGTTTGTATCCTTCACTATTCTACAAAAGCTATAGCTTTAAAAAAAATCAACTATATTTCACCATTCTCTGACATTAGGTAACTTTAGTGATGCACCCATTTATGGCCAAATTTGCTGATACACCATCTTTTCACTCCCAGCAAAAGAGGAAAGTAAAAAGCGTGTTCAAAACTGGTCTGGTTTACTAAATAAACTATATTTGTGCAAACGAGAGCCAAATCGTGCGTTTAAACCACAGTCCTAAGCACAAGTTTGACTGTTTATGGTAGTTTTACTAAAAAGTCTCATACTTTTAAAATCGTGTACGCATATTTATCGATCTGCAGCAAATTGTAAATGGTTTTCTCCGAAAATTTCAAATGGTAATCTCAGAATAACATATTACAAAAATAATAGGTGCAAAATGAAGTCGATTTTATTACAGCAGTGTTGTCAATTTTGATGATTGTCAATGTACTTTGAAAGGTCTTCTAAGAATAAAGCACAAAAAAAAATTGAAGGGGATCGGTATGAGTAGAATTTTTTTGGGTAAAAGTACGTCCTGACGGAAGTCCTTCTTCTTCTTCTTTCTGGCGTTACGTCCCCACTGGGAAAAAGCCTGCTTCTCAGCTTAGTGTTCTTATGAGCACAGTTAATAACTGTGGAAGTGCTCATAAGAACACTAAGCTGAGAAGCAAGCTTTTTCCCAGTGGGGACGTAACGCCAGAAAGAAGAAGAAGAAGGACTTCCGTCAGGACGTACTTTTACCCAAATAAATTCTACTCATACCGATCCCCTTCAATTTTAAAATGGTTTTCTCTAAAAATATAGGGGGAAAATGATGTTATTATATCTGTAAAATTGTTGTTCCAAAAATAACTTGATTTTTTCCATCAGGCTTCTAGTTGATGATACTTTCGAAGAACAAGCCCTTTCTGAAAATAAAAAATATAAATTGTCGAATTTTGCAGCCAATTTCTAACAATCATTGATTTTGATAACCTTCAAAACCGATCGTTCTAATCGTTGTTCCATATTCGTGTGAAATTTAATTAATTTTGGAGAATTTTTATTATCACAACATTGTACAATACTAGTCAATCGATGTGCAGAAAACCGATTGAAATTTCATTGATAAATTAAAAAGATACAGCATGCACAAGGTGTCCACTTTATAAAATGAACAGTCCTTAAAAGTATGGATCAAAATTTTGACTCAAATGCCGAACACTATGTTCGTTCTGTCTCATATTCCGAACACCCGGATTCAAATTCCGATCAGCACGAATAAATCGTATTCAAATTAATACTTTGGCAAAAAATTAATCTGAGCTTGTTCTATTGGTCTCAAACTAGAGAATCATCACTACTCCTGCGGTATAAATTATATTGGACATGTTCAAATTGAATTGCAATTGACTGCCATTTCCTTGTTATTTGGTGACATATTTCAGCGAAACATTTCAACCAAGTCGCCATACAAAAACCGAGTGTTCGGAATATGAGTCTGTTCGGAATTTGAGACAAAACGGTAACTTTCGTGTTTGTTTTTTGACACAGCATGAAATTGTCTGCCGGTTGTTCTCCTGGTACAAAAATTATTTTTTTTATGAACAATGCTTTTGTTTTTGGTTCTACATCTATAAGAATTAATCCCCCCTTTTCAACTGGATTAGAATTTGTGCATTAGAATTTCTTCGTTGATGGAAAATGATTCTGCTTTAAAAAAAATTGTCTCTTTCTTATAGAACGCTTTTTGGTTCAGTATTTCTACGGAGAAGAATAGCTATGCCCTAGTTTGTCGAGCTGATATTGACATATGCATAATGAAATAGTATGAACGCGAAACTTTCGAAAGACATTTCCTGGAGAAAAACAACATCCAGGTCGTTATTCCATATAAAATCTTTTAGCAATGACTTTTTCGTGTCTGTTGCAATTGCGTTGAGGTTCAAAGTTGCAATTTTTCTGATAACGATCATTTTGTTCGCTTTTGTATGTTGGGTGCTTTGGTACGGGTGTTAGTTGACTTTTGGATAAGGATATTTTCTCAAGAGCTGCGGTTGGCAGCAGTTCTGTTAGTTTACCTTTTTTTGCTTCGACTTTACCTTTCCGTTGCTGCACCGTGACGAATGGGATTTCATTCGTTGATTGTATGTCATCTTCCGACGAAGAGATCATTGTACGTTTGAGAGCCGCTTTCTTCTCGTCCATTTCCACATCCCCTCGTTGCCATCCTGATCTGCTTCCTGATCCTGGGGTGGAACAGGCACATCCTCACCTTTGGATGCTTCGAGATCGACGGCCGCGTTCAAAGTCTCTGCCGCAGCTTGTGTCTTGTGAGATTGTTTCACTGATTGCTGGATCTGTTTCACGTTTGGTGCTTGACGGTTTTTGTGCATCCGCTCCATCACTTCCGGGCTGCTTGACGCTGATGCTTGGTAGCTCACTCTTGACCGAAGCGCCCAGCGCGGTTACATTAGCTCCGCCGCTATTACTGCCGTTGCCACCATGCTTGGATATCGCTCGAGGACAAACTGCTTTAACGTGGCCTTCGCCCTTACAAAGGAAACACTTATTTTTCAGGCCATCGTGGAAGACTCTGGCCCGAAAATGATCGATATACACGTGTGGAGAGATTTCTTTGGTCACTTCCATATGAACTCCCCGGACACCCGTGTAGATGCTAATACCATGTGCTGTAGCAAATCGCTCTCTTACTTGTTGCCGGATTGTACCATACTGGCCAAGGACGTGCGCGATGTCCTTATCTTCGATTTCCGGAGGTAAACTAAACAGTTTTTAACACCCCCCTCACCCATCGTAGCCTATTTTCCCATACCTAACAGATATTCAGGGACTTTCAGGTGTTGCGGAGCAAGCTTCAATACTTTCAGGCTTCCAGAGGAGCACACTAGTTTAACTGTGTTCTTTCGAACTCGAGTTTCCAGTTTTGCTCTTTTGTTTAAGAGCACGCTTCCGTCAGTTGTTGTACAGCACAATAGGTGCTGGTGTGATTTCCAACAATATGTACAAAATTTCAGATTAATCGAATTGCTAGAAGCAAGTCTCCAAAATCGATCATTTCGTATGAAATTTTCCTTTGTGTACTTTATTCCTGCTACTGTCTTGGAGTGCGATGAAAACTTTGAAATTATTCCCTCACCTATCTTAGAAGCTATCAGTTAAGCCTACACGGAGCGGGGAGCTGAAAATTGAATGCAGCCATTTGTACGGCCTTTTGCTTCGGTGGCATTAAATTATCGTCGAGATGAGTTATGGGTAGCCACGCGAGTGACAGCAACAAGAGAAATAGGTTTCTCGGCATCGATGATTGTGGAATATCATTGGTGTTGTTGTAGACTTGGTCATTGTGAAAGCCCAATCAATATGCTTTCATACAGAGTAATTGTGCTCTATATTGAAAATCGTTTAATACAAAGTGAAGCTCATAATATCTGAATCGCACACTTCTTGGTGCTTTTAGCAAACAAATAGAAACAACAAAGCATGCACTTTGCTCCCCGATTGACAACCGTCAGCAGGAGAAAACCATTAATCACACCATCTGACCAATCAAATTCCATTTCAGGTGCTACGGTACGTACTTACCTACGTATACTGATAGTGGATGGATGGAACAATCCGGGAACCGGAGCCAAGTAGAACGTACATGCCTGAAATTGAGATCAAACTGTGTATGTCTACACACGTTAGCAATTGGATAGAGACGAAAACGAGAGTTATAGAGGGTCGATCTTGGCAGGTGTCCCGTTTGTTGGTGAATTGTGTTTCAGTATGACACTCAGTGATAAGTTACACAGCGCAACAAAAATGACATTTTTGCGTGTCTCAAGGATCAAATTATGTGTCTCTAGTAGATTTGGGGTTGCTGAATCTGATGCCGTTCTCAGAAATTTCCCAGCACGTCACAATTTTTAGCTACAGGTCGCCAAAGTTGTATAAAACATTGAATTTATCGATGTTTACCTAAAATTTGAAGTATATTTTATAAAACTTTTTTGTCATCTTAACCATCTAGCATGCAGAAGAGGACTTAAACTTTCATTTTAGATGTATTTTGATTGAAAATGCACGATTAAATTTAGATTAAACCGATTTTTTCAATATGCTTGTAGTCTCCATACTAAATTCTTCGTTTCTCTTATATGGCAAACTACAATACTTTTCTAAACCATCAAAAAATAACTTTTCCGGGTCAAAAGTATTACAAACTTTGATGATAAGTATTGTTATACACATAAATTTTGAATTCTGTGGCAAATTAAGTAAATAAATTGCCTTACAAGCTGGAAAACTTGCATGCAAGTTGGCTGAAATAGTCAATTTTCGCATTTTCAACAACCAATATCTCAAAAACTAGACGTGCTATGATATTTCTGTAAACGGCAATGGATTCAGCAACCATTTATTAAGTAAATAGAGGTATTTTGATGCTGGAGACAAAAACGTGTTCCGCAGTGTTATGAATGATTGAGAAATATCTAGTGCACTAGTTGAGATTATTATTCAATTCGAATGTTATTCGTCATCTTTGCATTACGCCCCACTGAGGCAGAGTCTGTTTCTTATCTAAGTGTTCAATTACCAATTCCACAGGTTTTAAGGAAGTTGCCCAGGATGTGGTAAAGTTCACAGTGGGCTCTGGTGAACCTCCATAAAAACCACAAAAATCCGAATTTATTTTATTTTATTTTATTTTAGGAGTAGGGAAAAGCCCGTTTGAGTTGAGCTTAAAAATGAACTCTCTCTCAAATAGGCATAAAACCTTCTCATCTTTTCGCATCAACAGATTAACAAATCCAAATGATACAATTGACTTAAAACTAATAAACAAATATCTGTTAAATAACATTCAAATCTTACGAATAACACAATAATTGCTTAATTCTTTTCTTAATAGTAGATTTAAAATCAAACACATTATAACACTTGTTGAATACACGACACATACTAGCTAAAGGAGAATTATAACAGTAATAAGTTCTCGATCCCGGTACGCGAAGAAAGTTGTTGGTGCGCAAAATTCGACTACGGATGTTGATGTTCAATTGACACAGCAAATTGGCACAATTTATACGAGAAGCCAGCAGGTCAGTGATAAATGTCGCTTTCGATACATTTCGTCGCACTTCAAGGAGATCTAGGTTTATTAGTTTACAGCGATCTTCGTAGTTTGGGAGGTTCTGCGGGTCATTCCAAGGCAATAATCTTAAAGCAAATCTTAAAAATTGTCTTTGAACTGATTCAATCCTGTCGACACCATTTTTATAAAAAGGAGACCAAACAACCGACCCATATTCAAGGATTGAGCGAACTAAGGAACAGTATAAAGTTTTCAGACAATACACTTCTTTGAACTGTTTAGTAATACGGAAAATAAAACCTAATTGAGCTGAAGCTTTTGTGGTCACATAAGAAATATGATCTTTGAAAGAAAGTTTCGAGTCTAATAGATCTTTTACGACAGATTCTCTGTTCAAAACGGTACCATGTAAGATATAGTCTCTGATAATGGGATTCTGTTTGCGCGTAAATGTTATAACTGAGCATTTTGAAGAATTTAAAATCATTCTATTTGAAGTGCGCCAATCCGAAATAATGTTGAGTTGATCTTGAAGAAAGTCTGCATCAGCTTCAGTCTTAATAGTTAAATAGAGTTTGAAATCATCAGCGCATGACAGTTTGTAACAGCTCAGAAGAAGATTCACGTCGTTGAGGTAGAACAAGAAAATCAGCGGCCCAAGATGACTTCCTTGTGGGACTCCTGATGTCACGGTAAACGAAGATGAGAGGTGCGTTCCTATTTTAACAGACATGGATCGATCCGTGAGGTACGATTTGATCCATACAAGGAAGAAACCGTTGAAGCCGAGACGATTAAGCTTAGCTACTGCAATTTGATGGTTTACTTTACCGAAAGCGGCTGAAAAATCTGTATAAATGGCATCAGTTTGGTTTCCGCTCTCCATTTCACGGAGAATCGAGTTGGTGTAGAGAACTATGTTACTCATCGTTGATCGTTTCGGTGTAAAACCGTGTTGTTCTTCAGCAATCAAATTGGAGCAATGATGCATCATGTATTCTAAAACCAGCTTTTCAAACAGTTTAGAGGCGGCACTTAAGGAGGTGATTCCACGATAGTTCGATATAACTCTTTTGTCTCCTTTTTTAAAAACAGGAAATACATAAGATGTTTTCCAATTCTTGGGGAATACACCGCTTAACAACGATTGGTTGAAAACCGTTGCTAAAGGTAATGCTATCGATGATATGCATTTACGGATTACAATTGAAGGAATCCCATCTGGACCAGGACTCGTTGATATCTTTAGATGAATTCCAGTAGACTCAACCATTTCAGTGGAAATAGGAGATATTTGTTCGAAAGCAGGACCTTGAGGAACATTGGAAGCCACATTTAGGATATTGAGATCGGGAAGGTGTTCAGCAACGAATACGCTTTGAAAGTGTAGGCGAAACAATTCTGCAATGTCTCCGACAGAGGACGCTTCCACGTTGTTACACACCATGGTAGACGGAAGACCATCTTCTTTGCGTTGTTTGTTCACATGCTGCCAGAAATTTTTGGGGTTAAATTTAAGTTTTTCCTCGATTCCTGTTTGATAAGCGAGATAAAGCCTTTTGTTGAGACGTTTATAAATGCCATTGATTGTAACATAGCGACGTTTGTTACGGGCATTTCGGTGTTTTGTGTAAACCGTTAGGGCATGCCGTTTCTTAGTTTTTAATCTCCTCAAAGCAGAATTGAACCAAGCTGGATGATTAGATCGCTTCACGATTTTAATAGGGACGAATTGATCAATCGAATATAGAACGACATTTGAGAAACGAACAGTCGCAGCATTTGCGTCGCAATCAAACAGTAGTTCGTTCCAGTTGATACTGGCCAGAAATTCATTCATGGATCGATAGTCGGCTCTGTTATAGTCGTAATAGATTTCTTCCACCGTTGCAATTGAGCTCTGCACAGATGCCTTGAGAGCGAGTTGTAGATGAGGATGATGCCTGCTAGTCTTCACCAATGGCGCTGGGGCTTTAAAGACGTCAGAGATATGCAATACTTCGTTACTGACAAAGACGAGGTCCAACATTCGGCCGTTACTATTTGTCACTCCGTTGATTTGCGCCAAACCGGCAGTGCTGTAACCGTCAAGTAATTTACAGCAAAGTTTGTGAACAACAGATCGATTAGAATTGGGATGCAAAAAGCCTGAACTGTTTAGCTTCCACTCTATTGACGGAATATTAAAGTCACCTATTATCATGATACTGTCATTGATTCCCATTTCATTGAATACCCAGGTGAGCGAATCTAGATGAGCATCAATAAGTTCGGAGTCATGGATACGGTCGGGCGCTAAGACAAGACGTGACAGGTCAAAGTACAAAAATGAAACCAATTGCCTGTCAAAAAAGACCACTTCCCATTGGTCGTTTTGGCAAAGGCCTACTTTCACATCGTTGAGTTGGATTGCAACAGGGCACTTTGTTGTTAGCCCGGCCGTGTTGCTAGTTCATAAATGAGAGTTTTTATCAAAAATTGTAAGTTTTTTGTGGAACCTTTTCGTTTTAAATTTATTTATATTTGATGTTAAGCTCAAAACATGTGCTCCAACAACGCAGAACTAAATTAAACATACCTTATTGAGACAAATTTAATGGAAATTGTGTCCATTCTCGATAAAAATACCGTCGGTTTTGAATATTAACCTGATTTTTTTTTAAGTATAGCATCTTCTATTGCACTAAATAAATGAAGCGTGCAGGAAACATTCAAATTTTTATCCTTGATATTTGAATTTGTTCACAAGATTTGCATAAAAAGGATACTGGTAACACTGGCTTTTGTATCGTCAAGGTTATCGACTGAAAGACAACGGGGCAGTCTTACTTGAGCTGTCACGTCCTGTCCTAGGTCGGGCGGAAAGTAAACTACGCATACGTACAAGGTACATCCTGCGAATGTAATAGCAACCCAAAGTTGCTCAACTCCGATGCCAGAAGGAGGGAAAATGATGCGAGACTTAAACATGGAGCTAACTGCTAGAATAACTCCACCTCCTGAACGTTTGACACTATTGGAGGATGAACGGTCACATCGATATACGGAATAGCTAGGACCAAAAATTTGTTGAGAGAGTGTTTTGTCATTGAGCCATGTCTCAACCTGAGACGAGACTCGCGAAGACGGTCTTCTTTTTCTGTGATTGGCGAGTTTTTTTTCTTATTCCACTTTGTGTTTATACCAATCATGCGCAAGCCGTTCAAGGTTTCACATGAACATCTCAGCAAAAAATTGATTACGTTTGCATCACACTGAATCATAAATAGCCTTTTGAATGAAATTTCATGCCAGCAAACGTTGCAGACAATGAAAATAACTAATCTTGTGTTTAGATTTATCAGCAACTTTGGAAAAAACTGCTCCGCCGACTGAGGTTTTTATTAACAGTTTATTGTGAATACAATACTTTTCACTTTTGCAGCCATAAAAACGGCGGGCTGCATTTGGCCTCCGGATTGGGTGATGGAAGTGGCAGAACGGTTGATGGGCTGTAAATGTGAATCTCCATTCAAATTTGGTGCGGCATCATCGCTAGCTACGGCAAGACATATACCACTGTCAGACTTACCTGATAAAACAGGAAGCGCGGCTAAGTGGTATACACGGGAATCACGGTTTTCATCGGATGGCGTACGGTCGATTGCAGGACTAACGTAGTGGTTGAGCTGCGGATAGGAACCTCCATTCAAATTTGGCGCAGTATCGACCCTGGCTACGGCAGGACATATACCACTGTAGAGCTTACCTGACAAAACAGGACGAATGGCAAAGTGGTACGCACTGATGTCTTCAGGATCAACGGATGGTGTGAATACAACAGAAGGATAATCGATGTGGCAACCAGGTTGTATATTATTCATAGCTGGACATTCGTTTGATGTGTAGATGCAGTCATTGTTTTGTCGGTTTTGAACAACAGCACGTTCAAAATACTGAAAGTTAGATTCTCCATTCAGAAAGGGTGTAGTGTCTTTCCCGGCTTCGGCGGGACATATACTATTCAAATGCTCACCTGACGAAACAGGGAACGTCGCTTGTTCCGGTAAAACTGGATACGGGTGATATAAATTGGTGTTCACTAAGTCCTGGGAAGGCGGGAAAAAACTCCGTTTTTTGGATTTGGCTCGAAACTACGGACAGATATTCCCTCAGGCCAATACCACGGATCGCCGACCACGTTCGAAATCGATTTACTAACCGTTACTTTGAATGAGACAAATGAAAGGTCGTCGGCAGTTTTCCCGCGTGGAACGAGCTTAATCAAATTTACTAATGACGAGTGAGTATTTGAAATCTCGCATACATAGAGCTTCACTTCCTCTTCGGTTTCATCCGGTGCAAATGGTGTCACATAAAATGATTTTGATTCATTGGATAGCTGAGTGGTTTTTGCAACTTTCAGTGGACTTGAAGGCGGTTTGGACGAGTTATCACGATGATTGCCACAATTGTTCAGCGAGCTTGCGCTAACAGTAACAATCTTGTCAAGAGTAGACTCAGTCGGATTCTGGATTCCATCGGTAGTTTGAGAAGATGAAGGTTTGTTTGAAGGGACAATCGATCCCTTGTCGGGAGCAGCAGGGGTAGACAAATTTGTTCGAGATGTATTTCTACTGGTTCCGGCATTGCTGGTTGGGTTCTCTATTATCTGCACTCGTTTGCTACTCCCAACAACAAACTTATCAGGTTGACCCGAGATAGAACTATTGATCTCGTCTAAAACCTCGAAGAATGATGTATCATCACAAGATCGAGAGCGATTGATTGGATCGTCCATTGTATCGTCCAAAGAGAGTTCATTGATGCTATGCAAAAACGAGGATTGTTGTTGGTAACAATTATCTGGCTTCGATTGTCTTTGAGATCCGTTTAGGCTTTTGCTAATTTTACGAAGATTATCGCCGTAATTTCCAGGTCTCGTGTCTATGGAATCAGTACAAATCAGCAATTCACGTAGAGCCTTCATGGTCGTTTTTTCTCTATCATAAACTGCTGGATCAAAGTTTAAACGACAGGGCTCGCAGAACCAAAATAATCCAATTTTGGCTGACCATGAGGAGAAATGCGGTTTGGTCATTCCGACGCAATCAAAATGAAACATCTTGCCGCATGCTCCGCTGCAATTAATCAGGCTTCCAGAGTCCAAGCGATTTAAGCAAACTTGACATAAATCCATCCTTCCGAAATTTTTGCAAGTGCGAGAAGCTAGTTGTAACGCCTTTGGGTATGCAAACACCTGGAGCGGTTGAACGAATATTGCAAAATCGCTTGTATGCAATATCTTGCACAGTTTCCAATAAAATCTGGCAGATGGCGCTTCGAAAGGAAAAATGAGCGAAAGTGGGTGTTGTAGCGGGTAAACAAATAGCAATTTGATGGCACAAAATATCACTAGTACAGCAGCCACACACAAAAACGAATTCTGTACGAAAGTAAAGCTTATGGCAAACCGTCGGATTCTATTATTTTCGGTATTTTAACTAGCCGAAAGTATTGTCAAAAACGGGTATAAAATCGAACAAGAAAAACAAACAAACGAACTACGAGCGGCAATGTTCCCAAGTCCCGAATGCAACTATGTCAAAGCGACCGGTGCCGCTTAAAGTACCAATGCACCCTAGCCCAAACTAACAGGAGTGCCAACCGGCACATCAGGATTGATGGCAGTAAGATCTGATTATGGCATACTGATCGTGATACACACGGACAAGACATGAAACTATTAGTAGGCGTGCTTCTAGCACATTGGGACCAACGCCAGTACGGCCCCAATCATGTATACTGGCAGCGCACGACTAAGGACAAGTTACGGTATATGTACTGGACTACTTGCTTTGAGGCTGACAGCGCTGACATTCTACTCCCTTAGTAGGGTCGGGTGACACTGGCTCGAAACAGCGAGTGGGCTAATGACGCACGCTGCCCCCGTTCCGTAAAACCGTGGCAGGCCTTAGAGTACGTTCAAAATCCATCGCCTGGTTGTTCCGACTTGGGGGAGTAGGCTCAGATGTCATTACCTGACTTGCGCCGATCCGGCTCTGAACATAGTAGCACATAAAGGACTATGTCAACCCTAGCATGGCCTCCCTGTTTGCATAGACAATCATGGGATTAATAGCAGTGTGACATCGATGTAGCCAGTATGGCCATCCACCTTAGAAAGAGCCCGCGGGGCACCCAGGTGGCGGCGATCAGGCTGGCGGTCGCAGAGACCAACAAAGCGAAGAACTTGGGCATACTCAAGGTAGGCTGGTCGGTTTGCCGGCTGAGCATACAACAGCCTCCTGAAGTTTGCTTCAAGTGTTACCAGGCGGGCGGAAGGCCGTGCAATGCAACTCGACCAAAGCCCGAGGTTGGAAAACAACGCGCTTAGATGGCGAGGTATTCACTGAAGCCCTGAGGCGCGAACACTCTGGACCTAGACGGTGAAGAGCTAGTTGATGAGATATCACGAGCTTGTGATGCTTCCATGCCGAGAAAGGCCCCTCCTAGAGAAAACAGGACGCCGGTGTACCGATGGTGCGAATCAATTGCAAATCTTCGAGCAATCTGCCATCGAGCTAGACAAGGAATGCAACGCTAATAATATATAAACGCTCACGCACAGAAGCACAAAGAGGAGAACGCGGTGCAGCATTCTGAGAGACAAAGTTAGCTCTCAAAAAGGAAATCAAGAGTCGAAAACGGGCATGCTTTGATAGTCTATGCGAGAGTGCCAATTCGAGTCCATGGGATGACGCCTACAGAGTGGTAATGACTAGGACCAAAGGTGTCATAGAGCCCCAAGAGAAGTGGCCTGAGTTGCTGTGATCGATAATTGATGTACTCTTACCGCACCATCCCACAAGCCCACGCCTCCCAGCGTCGTATGCGGCAGATGAAAGAGAAGAAGTGGCGAGAGTAACGAACGAAGAGATAGTAAGGCACCGGGACCCGATGATATCCCGAATGTTGCCCTAAAAGCGGCGGCGAATGCGGATCCGGACATGTTCAGAACCACGATGCAACGCTGCATTGATCAAGGATTCTTCCCGGATGTATGGAAGCGACGGAAATTGGTGCTACTACCAAAGGCGGGGAAATCACCAGGTGACCCTTCGGCGTATAGAACTATCTGTCTACTAGATACGACGGGCAAGTTACCGTATACGGAGAGTGCGGACGGCCTAACCAACAACCAGTTTGGATTCAGGAAAGGTAAATCTACTCTGGACGCTATCCAGTCGGTCGTTCAGACAGCTGAGGTAGCAATCGAGCATAAAAGGAACGGCATCCGTTACTGCGCGATTGTCATTCTGGATGAGAAGAACGCGTTCAACAGCGCAAGCTGGGAAGCAATAGCACACGCACTTCACCGCCTCAAGGTACCGGTGCAGTTGTGTGAGCTTCTAGAAAGCTATTTTGATGGTATGAGGGGCAGAAGAGCGTTCGATCCTGGGCCCGCTGTTATGGAATGCGATGTACGATGATGTACTGAGGCTGCCCCTTCCGACGGGTGTTAAGATTGTTGGCTTCGCTGACGATATCACCTCAGTGGTCTATGGTGAATCGATGGAGGAAGTAGAGTTGACAGCAGCACACTCTATTTCTATAGTTGAGGAATGGATGAAGTCAAGGAAACTAGGACTGGCCCGTCACAAGACTGAGATGGGGGTGGTCAACAATCGCAAGTCCGAGCAACGGGTGCTTATCTCGGTAGGTGATTGCACCATAGAGTCCAAGCGATCCCTTGGGTAATGATCGATGACAAGCTCAGCTTTGTTAGTCACCTTGAATATGACTGTAAAAGGGCATCTACGGCCATAGCGGCGCTTTCGAGGATGATGTCTAACAGCTCTGCTGTAATTGCCAGTAAACGCAAGCTCCTGGCAACCGTGACGCTATCCATACTAAGGTATGGAGGACCAATCTGGTCAAAAGCACTTAGAACGAGCAGAAACCTAAAGCGGTTGGAAAGCACGTACAGGAAAATGTGCTTAAGAATAGCAAGTGCATACCGGACGGTATCTAAAGAGGCCGTGTGCATCATAGCCGGGATGACGCCCATCGGGCTCATCATCAAGGAAGATGTTCAATAGAGTGATGCAAATTTTGAAATATTTGCTCCCCTATGCTTAAACGATTTTAATTATGGTAAATAGCATCCTCCCAAAGTTTGAAGTGATTCGGAAGAAATTTGACTGTGCACACGCCATTTGAAGTTTATATGGAGATTACTATGGAAAACGCCAATCTTTTGTGTTCAGCCCTCTAACACGTCATCATAATATTTGAGGTAAAAGTGAACACACTCATCTTATGTGAAAACTTCCCAGCTACAACTTTGCCAAAGACCACTTTTTGATTGGACCTCACGATAAATTGTTATTCTTCATCATAAAGCTGGTTTGCATGTAGCATGCTTCACCAACTGTTCGGCAGGCAACAGCGGTGCTCCTGGCGATAAGCATAGATCAAAGTAATCCAGGCTACTATGGTTTACAGCAAAAAAGCAGTGTTGCTCTGAAAGTAATTGAATGATCATCTCAGCACGATTTGGACTTTGTTATCAATAATAACAAATAATCCTTACGTCCCATCGAAATGTGGTCTTCGGCAAAGTTGTAGCTGGGAAGTTTTTACATATGATGAGTGTGTTCACTTTTACCTAAAATATTATGATGACGTGTTAGAGGGCTGAACACAAAAGATTGGCGTTTTCCATAGTAATCTTCATATAAACTTCAAATATCGTATGCACAACCAAATTTCTTCCGAATCACTTCAAATTTTGGGAGGATCATTTTCATCATAATTGACATCGTTTAAGCATAGGGGAGCAAAAACTTCAAAATTTGCATCAGTCTAATGTTCAATGCTTCAACCAAAGGGGTACCAGAGGAGTCCGCGACACGTGTAAAGAGGAAACGCTCAGAAGCTGGCAGCAGGAATGGGATAAGTCCACTAAGGGTAGATGGATCCATCGGTTAATACCAAAGGTGTCAGATTGGTATGGTAGAAACCATGGGGAAGTGAACTTCCACCTGACGCAGTTTCTGTCAGGACATGGTTGCTATAGCCAGTATCTCATACGTTCGGGCACTCAGAATCTCCTGCGTGCCCCAATTGTGCTGATGTGGAGGAAACAGCGGAGTATGTCGTATCGCGCTACATGCGGAGGGTACACGTCCCCCGACAATATAATAGAGAGAATGTGTGCGGATGCTGAGTGCTGGAATGTAGTTACTACGGCTGTCACTCACATTATGTTAGAATTACAGCACCTATGGTGCGCCGACCAAGAGTTGGCTGCAGAGGATTAGCCCTGCCTAGGCTAGTCCCTTGTAACATTGTTTAAGTCGGCTAGAAGAACCAGTTTGCCTAGGCTACTTTTGCTATATGTGTTGTGCCATATGCACTGGTCCCTTCCCGAAGAAATACCGTAAGGTGGTTCCGGGGAGATAAGGGTCTGAGGCCAAGGGTCATGTTGATGCACTGTACACCACTTGAGCAATTCAAAAAGGATTGCTCAAGTACAGTGCATAGGCCGGTCTTGGCGGGTAGTCGTTGGTGCGTCATCCCTGCATTCCCTGAGTTACCTTCTCAGGGGGTCTGTTTGCAGATTTCCCCCTTGTAAAATAACAAAAAAAAATCATTTTACATATTTGTTACATTTGGCTTGAATGACTTCATTATTATTTTTGAAAGGTAATTTTTTATCTAGATACTTAGTAGACCAGTTTATTGGAATCCCGCTCATCGTGACAACATTCCACTTGAAGGTATCAAATATAGAGTCTTTAGTTTATATGGGAATATTATAGGTTATGTTTATGGAAGCATTTGGGGAAATTTTCCATTCATGAGTTTTTATATTTCCATCGATAGGACATGTAGTATACAGTAAGGATACAGGAAATACCACAATACATCTAAATCATGCTCGCTTGGCGCATTCAAACAGAATAATAAGAAGAAGGATCATGTCCTTCAGAACAGTTGTGACGTTGACAGCAAATTCATTGCACTACCGTAAGCGACATAAAAAATAATAGCTTTCTTTGATAACGGTATAACAAAAAACCATGTCACATTCAGGGAAAGGAAACTTCCCAGACAAATCACTTTAAAAATTAATTATGATTCAAAAACAAAAAAGTTTTCCCATCATTAAACAGAAGCAGACTTTTCTGTCAAGCCATGCCATGTTGTCGCGTTTATCTAGTAGGTACAGCAGACATTTCCCTCGTTCTCCTGACACCAAACAGCATAAAGCATGGTTACTTGCCGTGCAATTAAATATGGCCAGCGTTTTTTCTGGCAGACGGAACAAAATTATCTCGCTAATAAACTCCTCTGCTTTTTCAAGCGATGTAACGCTTTGCCTCCGAGCATCACTCGGAAGTGATAATTAATCATGTGGGACTGACTCGTTTTCGAAACGAAAAGATACAACTGATTCCGAGTGTCATGTTTCGCATCTCATAATCAGCTTGTTTGGGTAGAAGCGTGCCACAGAGCTTAGCAAATTGTTTGTCATTGAAAAATAGTCGAAACACAAAACGTGGAAAGGACAAAAGGTCGAATGACAAAAGATCGAATGACTAAAGGACGAATGACAAAAGGTCGAAAGGACAACAGGTCGATTTTTTTTTTCACAAGAGGCATAATTAGGCAAATAATTGCTGACTTTATATATTTTAGGCCCTCTGTCTTTTGAAATTTTGTTGGTTCGACCTGTTGTCTTTTGTCTTTTGGCAAATACTGAGAGTTCCCTTAACGATTATGATTTAGTCCAGAGGATTGTTATCCGAATGTAAAATACTTCTGGAAGAGCATAAGATACTTTTCCTATTGTAATGCATCGGTTTCCAATGATGGTGTTTGTCTGGTTATTTAACCTATCGTCATCAGGTTGTGTGGTCGATAAAGTTGCTTGTTGCAGTGTGAGAAGTGTGAAAATTATCTTCTACGCGTGACCAGCATCTATTATGCTGCCGTGAATCGCAAGTCAGTCCCATCTGCATTTTCGTCAAAATTGAGTCGAGCTCGGTTTTCAACATATCTTCCAATGCTATTTCAGCTGCTCTTATGAGATAACATTTTTTGTTCGGAAAAATTAGGAAAAAACAGCTAGTCAAATTGTCCCATAATGAAAAGTAACCGCATATCAGACCCACTGTAGATACCTGCACCGTGTAACACAAAAATGCACCGTATTTTGATCATCTTTACATTTTTCTCGGAAAGATATCGTAGTTAAAAGCAAATTATGAAAATTTCATTAAGATTTGAACATATTCCAATCGTCTGGAATTTTTCGAATATTCGTATGGAAAAAGAGTTTGAATATTTCACAGTCCATTTCCTCAATGCGTACTTTTTACAGATGGGACTGACTTGCGATTCACGGCAGTATGGGAAGCAGAAGATGTAGAATCATCAACCGATTATTCTAGAGTAAGGACATTGTGAATTGAGACAGAATAATATGTGGACTGATGCAATTATTGAAATGGAAGGGAGGAATCCCCAGTTCAACGGTGATGTGACATCAATGAATGCAGAACAACCGGATCGATTTTATTTACATTGCACATGGAAATATCAATGAATATGTAATTTATTATAATCTCATAAACCATGCATAATAACCACAGGCAACCCGGCTCATACGAATGAAAATATTGTTCGGGTATGTATCGGTCAAGTCGCAGTACTATGGTGGCTTGAATAATAAAACAGGATACAAACATTGGAATGGCATGAGTGAATACGAAAATATGTTTCAATTGTCATTTTTGAAACTTACCTATACAGATTATTTGCTTAAAGTAGATTAAAAATTTCCGCTGAAAACTTGAAACAGTTTAACGTAAAATCTTGAGATAATAAGAATAAACTGATTAATTTCTCTATTAATCATTTAATGAGTATTAATAGGTATCATCTTCGAAATTTTAAGGCTTGTCCAATCAAGAATTACAGATTTATATACAAACATTTTGTTCAATTAAGAAACTACAATTTTCAAAACAAAACTTCCTCAATTGTTTTTGTGGGCATCTTAGCCGTGCGGTTAGCGGCGCACAATGGGGCAGAATCGAAAAAAACGCGGAAACAGCCTGTAATTCTTCGGAATGAAGAGATAGACGTTTGGTGTCTTCAGCGAAAATGGTCATTTCAATGAGACCGATTTTTTGAGATAAAGTCATATATTTTTGTATTATTCGCATAAATGACTCATATGCCATTTCGGCCAAATGGCATTTTAGGTGTATGGTTTCTTCGGCAAAGTTGTTCATTGTTTTATGCTAAAAAATATTGCTGAAGACGTCAAATTTCCAAGGCCTACTATTTTTTAAATATAGACAATTTTTGAAAAAATGATGCTCAAAACCGTAATATTTGAGTTTTGCAAGTATTTTTTCAATTAAAATGCCATATATCGCCTATGACTATGTCATTTATTGGCATAAAGCAGGTCTGGTAAAAATTGGATTTTAAAAATAAAAATTTGTTTGATTTTTTTAAAGAATATTTCCAAAAAACAGGGATATTGCATATAGGCCATTCTTGCGATCGGGCAAGTTCGGGCAGGTGTTTTCATCGCCATCCATTTACGAAAAGTCAGAGCATTATTGTCTATTGATTTCTAGGATATGATATTTAATATATTTTTTCTATGCGATCTGGAAGTATGCTAAGCTTATAAAAAGGTTAAAAATTATTCTACATCACAATGAAACAGTTTTCCAACGAAAACAAAAGTTCAAAATAATAATTAACATTCTTGCGGTTCACTGGTAGCTACATGTACTCAAATATTTGTTATATACATTGCCTTTACATTGCTCTATTCGCAAAAATGACCTATGCGCCAGACTCATTATATCAAACCATTTCGGTCGAATGACAATTTAGGTATGTAGAATGATTTCTTCGGCAAATTTGATCATTATTTTATGCTGACATTA
This sequence comes from Aedes aegypti, assembly GCF_002204515.2. NCBI lineage: Eukaryota > Metazoa > Arthropoda > Insecta > Diptera > Culicidae > Aedes > Aedes aegypti. The sequence goes on along the minus strand of NC_035108.1, from coordinate 364,810,895 downwards.
ATTGCTAAAGATGTTAAATTTCCAAAGGTCACTATTTTTGAAAAACTGATGAAATTGTTTTGAGTACTATATTCGGTTTCTCCGTACTACGCTCAGTACCGAAGTTCGGCAAACTTGTGTTACACTTGCAGTCGTTTGTTTGTTACACTTGCAGTCGTTTGTCTGTTACACTTGGTTTAATATAGTTAACCGCAATAATATTCATCATTATTTGGAGCTTTTTTTATTTGAAAAACTTCTACTTCAAGCATGTTTATAGCTTAGTCAACTTCCAATAGCATTGAAAAAATATATTAAACATTATGCCCTTGACTAAAATGGACATTAAAGCCCTGGCCGTTCATAAGTGGATAGCGATAAAAACACTGGACCGAACTTGACTGATTGCAAGAATAGCCTATACACATTGACACTGTTTTTTTTTATTGAAACTTTCGTAAAATAATCAAACAAACAAACAGCTCTGTTTCATGCCAAGAAATGACATAGGCCTGGCGATTTATGGTATTAAAACTGAAAAATAACGAGTAAAACATATAACAATAAATATTTGAACAAAATTTCTTAAAATTTTGTCTGTTTGTCACAAGTAGTAGGCTCCGGAAATTTGACATCTTTAGCAATTATTTTCAGGATAAAATAACGATCAACTTTTCAGAAGAAATCATATAGCAACCTATATATCGAATCGAACGATATGGTTTGACATAATGAATTTGGCGCTTAGGGCATTTTTGCGAATAGAAAATACATAATCAATGTATATAACAAATATTTAAGTAAATTTAACCACCAGTAAACCGCAAAGATGTTAATTATTATTATGAACTTTTGTTTTCATTGGAAAACTGCTATAGTAATTTTGAAACTTTTTATAAACTTAGCATACTTCTAGATCGCTTAGAAAAAATATATCGAATATCATATCCTAGAAAATAATAGACAATAATGCTCTGACCTTTCGTAAGTGGATGGCGACGAAAACACCTGCCCGAAATTGCCCGATCGCAAGAATGGCCTATTTGCAATATCTTTGTTTTTTGGAAATATTCTTAAAAACAGTGAACAAAAATTTTTTAAATCATCAAATTTGTACCATACCTGCTTTATGCCAATAAATGTCATAGTCATAGGCGATATATGGCATTTTATGTGAAAAACTACAAGCAAAACTCAAATATTACGGTTTTTAGCACCATTTTTTCAAAAATTGTCTATATTTAAAAAATAGTAGGCCTTGGAAATTTGACGTCTTCAGCAATAATTTTCAGCATGAAACAATGAACAACTTTGCCGAAAAAACCATACATCTAAAATGCCATTTGACCGAAATGGTATATGAGCCATTTAAGCGAATAATACAAAAATATATGACTTTAAATCAAAACATCGGTCGCATTGAAAGGACCATTTTCGCTGAAGACACCAAACGTCTATCTCTTCATTCCGAAGAATTACAGGTTGTTTCCGCGTTTTTTCGATTTTGCCCCAGTGTGCGGCGTCAGTCGTTTAGGCGTATTGTGCTACGGAGTGTGGGTTCGATTCCCGCCTCAGTCGGAGAAAACTTTTCGTGAAACGAAAAATTCTTCACTGGTTCCAGTGGACCGGTCGTTCTGTGTGTCCGTTGTCTAATGTTAGTTATGTTCAGTCTGTGCAGCCTATGACTGAAGACGGTGTAAATTGTCTTTTTTAAATTGAATCCGGGCTTTATGGAAGTCCTTGTCAAATATCTAAAATAAAATAAAACCCTCAAAAGTCAATTCTGGCGTTGAAGGAGGAAAACACTCACTAATTTCGAAAAAGCTCACAAACTATTTAAATAAATCCTCCAGGTATTGTCGGAAACATTTTCATGATCGGGAATGCTTCCTAAGCCACGAGTAACTTTATTTTGAATTGGGCTAGTGAGTCTCAAATTGAAATTGTAAACGCTTCCAAACGGCATAGCAAGTTTTTGAGCTTTTTCGCAATTGGTAACAATTTATCAATTCTGGAACTGGCTTTTGAGTTTTTTGTTTTAATTTTAGATAATTTCCAAAAGGGATTAGATCCAAGGTCCAATTGAGAAACGTTTGTTTTTAAAATTGTTATTTTCTAATTGAGAAAAGCGTTTTTTTAATTTTTGTTTGCAGATCTTGTCCTATAATTTTCATAGCAGGATCGCGAATGCGTTGAGATGGCCTACTCCTCACATTTTTAAGACGGATTTGAAGATTTTCGTCTATAGTCACGGATTTAAAATAATACATTCAAAGTAATACAATGCCCTTTACAATGAAGTTGGTTTTTGTTACGTCAATATCAAATTTTGGATAGGAGTTGGAATCAATTGGTTTCGGGTGGATGAACTATTATACATCATTAGTAAAATATTGCATACCTACCTCAAATTCATGCATGTTGAGATATATTTCTCGATCCCATTACAAATGGAAACTACCAGTATTCGATTTTATCGAATCAAAATATCATTCAAATGATTTTCGATTGGATCTCAATGTAACTGTTCATTATCGAATCAATTCAATAAAACACCATGCAAAGGTTCATTAAATAAATCACTACCTCTATTATTATTTATCGTTCATTACGAAACCGCACTGAATTCAGTCGGATTGGCATCGGCAGCATATCACCGTAGTGCAAACGGTTTCACATTGAATCCAATAATTCGCTGTATCCAATAATATGATTTGATTATCATTTTGCGCCGCCATCGTTTCTATGCTACTGATATGAATTCCGACCGAACGCATATGAAATTTCAACTGTCAGCTCGTAAAATTATTGTGCTTCGTTGCGAGGGTTTCCCTCTGTTAACCGCAATAAATGCGATTGTAAACGAGCCGTGTCACTCGCAAGCTTAGGATTTTGATTTATTCAAAAGAGTAATGGCACCTTTTCGCCTTAATGTTTGTTTTTATTCGCAATCAGTTTAAATACTTCCCATGTCAAATACTAAAATCTGACGTTATCTGGTAGTCTCATTGCCAGCTAACAGAAACGAGTCAATATTGTACCTAAATCCACCGAAAGACAGCCAACTCCCATAGATAACATCGCATAACGCCTTATGTGTCGTGTTTCAATAACCATTTTCCAAAATTATCCTTACGGAGCAAAACATTGTTTCCACTTTGCCAGCCTCCGAGCAGAACAGTGTGATTCCAACGACCCCTACCAGAAAACCATAAACCTCCATCGGTGTTCGAGACGACGGGTTAATCCAGAGTAAACTCATAAATCGAAGAGTAGGATGGGGCAACAGGGTGGTTCAAAAAAAAAAAAAAAACAAATTACACACTGTAACCTCAATTAACGAACTAGATCGGGGGTGCGTAAATTGAATCAGTACGTAAAACGAAGGAACTTAGTTCATATAACGAGGTTTTGCCTTTTGGAATCTACTTGTATGACATTTATTTAAATTGTTTAGAAAAAATATGCTCTTTTTACATCAGTAAAATATTATTGAAACAATGAGTTCTTAATCAGGCTGGAATGTGTGCAAATTAAGGTATTCCAAGAACTCTTTGGAGTTTGGGCAAATGATTCTACATGAGTTAAAGGAGATCAATTTATAACTTCTATCAGGGTGGGTGCGAACTGGATACCAACAAGCAAAATGATCCGAGTATGCCTAGAAGTGTGCGATCATTATTTCATCACGCTAAAAATTGTTATACATTTTATGTAGTAGACGGTTTTCTCGCCAACCCGTCACGCGATTGGCAGCACCCCTTCAGAAATCAATGAAACTTTCTGGATGTCAAAAGTATGTGAAACTTATATACCCTACGTATTTTGTTTTTTTTCAAAATCGATCGAGACTAACATTTGGAAAGAGTCAAAGTTTTTTTTTTTACTTTTTTTTATAAACCCGTATAACTCGAAAACGGTAAGACCTACAAAAAAGTGTTGTATGTGGGACTGTCGTGAAACTTCTTGAAGTTTTAGAAAAAATATTAAAAAATAAAAAAAAAACATTTTGTACACTGAAAAATATGTGATTCAAAACTTTAAAGACGATTTAAAAAAAAACCTCCATTTCAGATTTTGATCATCCTTAAGCAAAAAGTTTCGTAATTAAATGTACTAAAAGTCGTCCATACATTGCAAATTGGGCATATTTTAGGCAAAAAAGTTTTTCTGACATCAAACTTTTGAAGTCCAAAATTAGTTTTTTTTTTTTCGTCTTAAATAGTCTATTATGATCATATTTTCAAGTAATAGATGAGTTTCAATCACCATATAGATTACATTTGTTTTATTGGGAGTAGTTAAAAGAAATAAAACGGAATTATACAGATTTTTTTTTATTAAATACATTTGTCTCGCACCAAACCGCATATGAGAAAATCAACTCCGTCTAACGATACCAAATTAGGATGATAGTGTTGTCTAATAACACAGAACATCTAGATATAAGAAATGAATGTAATGTTTGGAATGATACTAATAAATATATATATATAAAAAAAAAAAAAACTCCGTCTAACAATCCGATGGGTTTTTTTTATGGTTGGAAAGATATAACAATAATTTTTCATTTCTTATTTGGTCAAAGCCAATTTGAACAGGTGTTTTGAAAGAGTCAATACAGTCGGGTCTCCTATTAAATGCATTCCTATAACGTGCACTCCTATTACGCTCACTCCTATAAGACACACCAGGACGTTATAGGAGACCCAGCGCTTATGGGATTTCATCACTTTGGGGGTGTCGTTGAATATCTCGTATGCCAAAAGAGATAGTACAGTACTGTCTTCGGCGAAGTTTCAGTACTAAGTACATCCTTTTAGTTGAGAACTTGACCGGTAGGGGCGCTTTTTCTGATTTGCACTATATGAACCATGAGGGATAAGAATGCAAAATTTTGTAACATATGATATCTCTGAATCCTGATGTTTTTGAAGGTTGGTGTCTTCGGAAGAGTTGTTCAGTAGCTCAAGGGCTGACATGTGGTGGTCATTCTGATACGGAATTACGCCACCAAGCGGCGCTAGTGGGCATAGAATTTTTGTTTTGCGCATAGCTCAGTTGCCTGACCACTTGGAAAGATGGCGTCTTCGGCAAAGTTGCTCAGTATCACAAGGGTTAACATTATTTGAGCCGCAAGTTTCAAAATTTTGCCACTAGGTGGCGCTAGTGAGCCAAGAATTTTTGTTTTGCACATAGCTTAGTAGCCTGACCACTTAGAAAGATGGCGTCTTCTGCAAAGTTGATCAGTTTCACAAGGGCTAACATTATTTGAGCCGAAAGTTTCGAAATTTTGCCACTAGGCGGCGCTAGTGTGCAAGTAATTTTTGTTTTGCGCATAGCTCAGTAACCTGACCACTTAGAAAGATGGCGTCTTCGGCAAAGTTGCTCAGTATCACAAGGGCTAACATTATTTGAGCCGAAAGTTTCGAAATTTTGCCACTAGGCGGCGCTAGTGAGCCAAGAATGTTTGTTTCGTGGATAGCTCAGCAGCCTGACCACTTAGAAAGATGGCGTCTTCGGCAAAGTTGCTCTGTATCACAAGGGCTAACATTATTTGAGCCAAAAGTTTCAAAATTTTGCCACTAGGTGGCGCTAGTGAGCCAAGAATTTTTGTTTTGCGCATAGCTCAGTAGCCCGACCACTTAGAAAGATGGCGTCTTCGGCAAAGTTGCTCTGTATCACAAGGGCTAACATTATTTGAGCCAAAAGTTTCGAAATTTTGCCACTAGGCGGCGCTAGTGAGCAAAGAATTTTTGTTTCGTGGATAGCTCAGTAGCCTGACCACTTAGAAAGATGGCGTCTTCGACAAAGTTGATCAGTATCACAAGGGCTAACATTATTTGAGCCAAAAGTTTCAAAATTTTGCCACTAGGCGGCGCTAGTGAGCAAAGAATTTTTGTTTCGTGGATAGCTCAGCAGCCTGACCACTTAGAAAGATGGCGTCTTCGGCAAAGTTGATCAGTTTCACAAGGGCTAACATTATTTGAGCCGAAAGTTTCGAAATTTTGCCACTTGGCGGCGCTAGTGTGCAAGTAATTTTTGTTTTGCGCATAGCTCAGTAACCTGACCACTTAGAAAGATGGCGTCTTCGGCAAAGTTGCTCAGTATCACAAGGGCTAACATTATTTGAGTCGAAAGTTTCAAAATTTTGTCACTAGGCGGCGCTAGTGAGCCAAGAATTTTTGTTTTGCGCATAGCTCAGTAGCCCGACCACTTAGAAAGATGGCGTCTTCGGCAAAGTTGCTCAGTATCACAAGGGCTAACATTATTTGAGCCAAAAGTTTCGAAATTTTGCCACTAGGCGGCGCTAGTGAGCAAAGAATTTTTGTTTCGTGGATAGCTCAGTAGCCTGACCACTTAGAAAGATGGCGTCTTCGACAAAGTTGATCAGTATCACAAGGGCTAACATTATTTGAGCCAAAAGTTTCAAAATTTTGCCACTAGGCGGCGCTAGTGAGCAAAGAATTTTTGTTTCGTGGATAGCTCAGCAGCCTGACCTCTTAGAAAGATGGCGTCTTCGGCAAAGTTGATCAGTTTCACAAGGGCTAACATTATTTGAGCCGAAAGTTTCGAAATTTTGCCACTTGGCGGCGCTAGTGTGCAAGTAATTTTTGTTTTGCGCATAGCTCAGTAACCTGACCACTTAGAAAGATGGCGTCTTCGGCAAAGTTGCTCAGTATCACAAGGGCTAACATTATTTGAGCCGAAAGTTTCAAAATTTTGTCACTAGGCGGCGCTAGTGAGCCAAGAATTTTTGTTTTGCGCATAGCTCAGTAGCCCGACCACTTAGAAAGATGGCGTCTTCGGCAAAGTTGCTCAGTATCACAAGGGCTAACATTATTTGAGCCAAAAGTTTCGAAATTTTGCCACTAGGCGGCGCTAGTGAGCAAAGAATTTTTGTTTCGTGGATAGCTCAGTAGCCTGACCACTTAGAAAGATGGCGTCTTCGACAAAGTTGATCAGTATCACAAGGGCTAACATTATTTGAGCCGAAAGTTTCAAAGTTTTGTCACTAGGCGGCGCTAGTGAGCCAAGAATTTTTGTTTTGCGCATAGCTCAGTAGTCTGACCACTTAGAAAGATGGCGTCTTCGGCAAAGTTGCTCAGTATCACAAGGGCTAACATTATTTGAGCCGAAAGTTTCAAAAATTTTCCACTAGGCGGCGCTTGTGAGCAAGTAAATTTTGTTTTGCGCATAGCTTAGTAGCCTGACCAAAGTTGTTCAGTATGACACTAGGCTATCGATTTTCCTCGCATTGTTACATTTAAGTAAAAGTGCCTGGAGAAAAATATATACATTATTTATTCGGATAAAAGTATGGCTAGTATCCTAGTAATTTCGACGGATTGGGGGAATTTTTGATCAATAATTTGATATGAGAATAAGTGAGGATCCGTTTACTTCTCAAATATGTGGTCGTTAGCTTTTCATATGAACCAGAGAATATGTATGTTTATTTTTATTTCGTCATTGCATGAACTTTATTTCTTGAACATTTTCCAAGGTATGGATTGGATAGAAATGAAGTTAGGTTGGAATGTCAGTCATTACTAATACTCACTAGCGCCGCCTAGTGGCAAAATTTCGAAACATTTGCTCAAATAATGTTAGCCCTTGTGATACTGAACAACTTTGCCGAAGACGCCATCTTTCTAAGTGGTCAGGCAACTGAGCTATGCGCAAAACAAAAATTCTTTGCTCACTAGCGCCGCCTAGTGGCAAAATTTCGAAACTTTCGGCTCAAATAATGTTAGCCCTTGTGATACAGAGAAACTTTGCCGAAGACGCCAACTTTCTAAGTGGTCAGACTACTGAGCTATCATCGAAATAAAAATTCCTTGCTCACTAGCGCCGCCTCGTGGCAAAATTTCGAAACTTTTGGCTCAAATAATCTTAGCCCTTGTGATACTGAGCAACTTTGCCGAAGACGCCAACTTTCTAAGTGGTCAGACTACTGAGCTATCATCGAAATAAAAATTCCTTGCTCACTAGCGCCACCTAGTGGCAAAATTTCGAAATTTTCGACTCAAAAAGTGTTAGCCCTTGTGATACTGAGCAACTTTGCAGAAGACGCCATCTTTCTAAGTGGTCAGACTACTGAGCTATGCGCAAAACAAAAATTCTTTGCTCACGAGCGCCACCTAGTGGCAAAATTTCGAAACTTTCGACTCAAATAATGCTAGCCCTTGTGATACAGAGCAACTTTGCCGAAGACGCCAACTTTCTAAGTGGTCAGGCAACTGAGCTTTGCGCAAAACAAAAATTCTATGTCCACTAGCGCCGCCTGGTGGCGTAATTCCGTATCAGAATGACCACCACATGTCAGCCCTTGAGCTACTGAACAACTCTTCCGAAGACACCAACCTTCCAAAACATCAGGATTCAGAGATAAAATATGTTACAAAATTTTGCATTCTTATCCCTCATGGTTCATATAGTGCATATCAGAAAAAGCGCCCCTACCGGTCAAGTTCTCAACTAAAAGGATGATCCTCAACTCCTAAAGGTAGATCGTACTTAGTACTGAAACTTCGCCGAAGACAGTACTGTACTATCTCTTTTGGCATACGAGATATTCAACGACACCACCAAAGTGATGAAATCCCATAAGCCCTGGGTCTCCTATAACGTAGATTCCTATTACGCCCCCCAACCATGTGTCTAATAGGAGACCTGACTGTATTACTTCTTAAAACAAGGTGAAATACTGGTAATTAGCGACTCTTTTGAAAATTATAGTTTTATCATACAAAATGCTGCTCAAGGATATCACTGGAATAATTCCCTAGCAACGATACACCCATTCTAGATTTACCATAAAAAAGATTATAAATTGGAAAACGTTAGTTATAATAATAATATCAGAAGTTTTGACCCATGACACAGCAGCAGCTCAGTTATTTATTTCAAAATTGATAAATTTGAGCATGAGCATTGATGACCATTCAATTCGTAGTTGCTACTCCGTGATTGACAAGAATCATCGAAATTGTACAGGGAACCAACATATGTAGCTTGGGAGTAGCGTACCATCTTCAATGTACATTTTCGAAGACTCTGAAATTTGTAATGTCAATAATGGCGCCGGCCACGTCCTTACGGTCATTGGGGAAGGGAAGGATTGTTAGTGTGACATTAGACTGATGCAAATTTTGAAGTTTTTGCTCCCCTATGCTTAAACGATGGTTATTATGGTGAAAATGATCCTCCCAAAATTTGAAGTGATTCGGAAGAAATTTGGTTGTGCACACGCTCTTTGAAGTTTATATGGAAATTATTATGGGAAAGGCAAACCTTTTGTGTTCAGTCCTCTAACTGCTCGTCATAATAATCTATGGAAAAGTGAACACACTCATCTCATGTGAAAACTTCCCAGCTACAACTTTGTTGAAGACCACATTTCGATGGGACGTAAGGATAATTTGTTATTATTGATAACAAAGTCCAAATCATGCTGAGATGATCATTCAATTACATTCAGAGCAACACTGCTTTTTTGCTGTAGAACATAGTAGCCTGGATTACTTTGATCTATTCTTCCCGCCAGGAGCACCACTGTTGCCTGCCGAACAGTTGGTGAAGCTTTCTGAAGGCAAACCCTGTTTATGATGATGAATAACAATTTATCCTGACGTCCAATCAAAAAGTGGTCTTCGGCAAAGTTGTAGCTAGGAGGATTTCACATAAGAAGCACTTGTTCACTTTTGCATAAAATATTATGACGAAGAGATAGTGAGCTGAACGCAAAGGATTGGCGTTTTCCATAGTAATCTCCATACAAACTTCAAATGGCGTGTGCACAGTCATATTTCTTCCGAATCACCTCAAACTTTGGGAGGATGCTATTTACTATAATTAAAATCGTTTAAGCATAGGGGAGCAAACATTTCAAAATTTGCATCACTCTATTGTGACATCCATTGTTACTAAGGACCGAGTATACCTTTGCATCTTCATGGTTGCCACGGAAAGGAGTTTTGTTAGTGGGAGGGCTTCAAAGCTACATGATCAGGATTCAAATTGGTAAGCGATGCGATTCATGTAACCTCTGCTAAAAAAAGTTATCTATCAATGCGTCGACATCTTAAACATCGAACTATTCAAAGGTTTGAATCTCGAAATTTTATAAAACATGAATTAGCGTTTATGTCAAAACTTAAAGTGACGAACTATTCATAGTTTGTTCAACAAATTCATAAAAAAAATACATGTTATGATACAAATGTGTTATTACAAGCATGAAACGAGCTCACCAATTGGTAGTTCATCTTCGACTGAATAGCTACAATTGCAGCGTCAACACGTATAAGCAGGAATATAAAACAACTCCGATGGCGCGCGAATAAAGTGCTAACTGAAAAAAAAAAAACACTCCGAGCGCGCGAAAAATGAATCGGACAGCTTGGGTCTACGCAAAGCACTACCCAAGCGAACGAAGCCACCGAAAAACACTCCGAGCGCTCGTAAATAAATAGAACTGCTTAGGCCTTCACGAAGCACCTAGATAAATTTTGTTAAACAAAAAATATGTCAGATCGCTGCAGCTCCATCATAAAAATAAATAAAAATTGCCAGTTTATGTAATTTCAAGAAAATACATGGATTGGAAGCAGAGTGGCACTTTTTTGCCACATCCCAAAGCACAGGCCCCTGTGACGCTATTGGTGGCACTCTCAAGCGAATGGCAGAAAGAACAAGTCTTGCAAAAGACTATGGATAGGTAATGAAATAGCACACAACACTAGCCAGCAACTGTGCTGGCTGAGGTTTCTATTGTGTGGGCGTCCAATGGGTCGCGGTCCACTTGCAAAGTATATGTAATGTTTAGCTTTTCGGTAGTTGTTAAACTTCCACTCGGCTGATTAGCCGTAAACCACGATTTATAATTAAAAACAAGTACACAGCGTAACAAAAATGACATTTTTGCGTGTCTCAAGGATCAAATTATTTGTCTCGAGTAGATTTGGGTTTGCAGAATAATGACATCAGATTCAGAAAACCCAAATCAGAAATGTTCCAGCACGTCACAATTTTTAGCTACAGGTCACCAAATTTGTCTGAAACACTGGTTTTGTCGATGTTTACATAAAATTTAAAGTATAATTTATCAAACTTTTTTGTGATCTTATCCACCAAGTATGACCGGAATGACCAAATGGTTAAACGGTCTCTAATAAATATACATACATACATACATCCACCAAGTATGCAATTTTGCGATTAAACTTTCAATTTAGACATAATTTGGTTGAAATCGCACGATTAAATTCAGATTAAACCGATTTTTTCAACATTCTTGCTGTCTCCATATAAAATTCTTCGTTTCTCTTATATGGGAAAGTACAAAGCTTTTTTGAAACATAAAAAATATAACCTTTCCGCATCGAAAGTATTATAAACTTTGCTGATAAGTATTGTTATACGCATAACGTTTGAATTCTGTGGCAATTTAAGCAAATAAATTGCCTTACAAGCTGACAAACTTGCATGCAAGTTGGCTAAAATAGTCCATTTTTGCATTTTCAACAGCCAATATGACAAAAATTTATACGAAAACGAAAATTTATACACACGTATTTTTCATCACATAATATATACACATATATCGCCTCCACTTCTGTACGTAAAAGGCCTTTTCGTGACATCTTAGAAGTGAAAATTTGTTCATGCAAAGCCTCCAGGTTATTTCGTTATACACTTAAACCTCAATTTACGAAGTCTTTTTTTACGCTTCCTCAATTTTAGTCACTTTTTTTTACGAAGTGACTCAATTTAAGTCACTTTTTTTACGCAGTGCGTAAATTGAGTTTAGATAATAATGTGGGAAATTATTGACCTCCGGTTGGGGAAAACCGTTGGAAACCCATGTAATATGGGTATTTTTGAAACAGGCACTACGAAAGGATGACGAAAATCGATGTCTGACGCCATTTTGGAATTCAAGATGGCGATCTCTGGTTTGGAAAAACCGTTGGAAACTCATGCAATATGGGTATTTTCGGAACAGGCACGACGAGGAGATGACGAAAATTGATGCCCTACGCCATTTTGGAATTCAAGATGACGATCTCTGGAAAGAAAATCACTTGGTTTTGGACTGACATTGCTGAAAATGTATCAGCATACTTTCTGTATGTAGGCGCAGGTAGTGATACTTTTTTAAATCAATATTACTTAAGATGACTGAGTTTTATCACTTTGAAATTGTAATCTGCAAAATCAACATGGCTACCAAAACGAATGTCGGACTGCTTAGCTTTAAAAGTTTAGATTTTATGCTATAAATAAGTAGCATCAATGTACAACTTCTAACGTTTGTCGATACTCAGGCCTATATATCATGGAGTCCTTGGAAATACAAAAACATCCACACAATTCAGTACAACACTTCAATTGCTAATATGGATAGAAAGAGGCCTTTGCAATATTGAAGAACTTCTATTGATGATTCGTTACGCTTGTATATCCTAATGCCCATATTCGATAGGGATCTTAGAGGACCAAGAACATCCGCACATATTAATACAATACACCATTTACCCACAGGAATGGTTGAGAGCCTTTGGAGTATTTGAAAACTATTCTCTAATCACTTATTATGACCGTAGATCCCAAGTCCTATATACAATGGAGTCCTTGGAGGACCAAAACATCCGTATAAATCAATAAAATATTCCGATGACTTAAATGAATGGTTAAGAGACTGTGCCATATTAAAAAAAAAACTACCTATAGACCATTGACCACGTTTGTAGATTCAAAGGTCTATATTCAATGGAGTCCTTGAAGGACCTAGGACATCCGCACAAATTATTACAATATACCGTTTACTCATATGGATGGTTAAGGACCTGTGCTATATCAAAAAACATCATAGGATCGCTAAATATGCCAGTACATTGCAGGTATATATTCCAGGAAGTTTTTGGATGAACTAGGACAACTGTTGTAATCACTTGGTTACCAAAACTTGGAACTGACAATACAAACGCTTCTTAAAAATATAACAATCTTCTAGGATCCAGTATTGTGAGACATTCTTCTACATAGAAATGGTTAATTGATCTCCGTTAACTCATGTTGAAACATATACCCAAACTCCAAAGAGTTCATGGAAGACCTTAACTTGTTCACATTCTAGTCTGATTAAGCACTCAATGTATTAATAATATGTTAATGATACTAAAAGAGCACATTTTTTCTAAATAATATAAATTAATTTCATACAAGTAGACTCCAAACGGCAAAACCTCGTTTTACGAACTGAGCTCCCTCGTTTTACGCACTGATTCAATTTACGCACCAACTCAATTTACGCACCCCCGATCTACTTCGTAAATTGAGGTTACAGTGTACGTACATTTTGGTTGTCTGGGGTGCTGAAGATTATTTCAAGGGTTAATTGGCGCTTAAGGCCTCATTCAAAACCTTTTCTTTTAAACAAAAAATAAAATTTGTATCACTTCACTTTTAGATATGTGTTGGTTCATCATTAAACCTGGCGGCACTGCGTGAGAAGCATCATCTTAATCAGTTGATAGTGCTATCGGTCCACGATTTTTGACGTGCTTGTCTAATTATTCTGGCAAATAAATTTTGAGCTAATTTTATTTTGGATTTCAGCAGAAGTTATCTGGCCTGAAACAAATGAGTGATAATCGTTAACCAAGCAAGCGGATTCTTTTTTCGCGTCGCCGGAGTGAAATGTGTTTTTTTTTGCAATTTCTCACCGTAATAGGCTGTTTTCATCATACCCATCAGTCATGAAATGGTCTACTTTCCTGCACCGAGTTATGCAGTGCGGTAATATTCATTACGCAACTGAAATCACTTGCTTTGTAAATATTACGCAACGCTTTTTCATTACGCAACTCTTTTGAGTTGAATCATTATCAACCAATTTTAAGAAATTGCAAAATAATGTAGAATGCATCCCGATGTGATTCCTGATACCCTCAAGAGGTCTTCTACGAAATTTCAAAAATTTTTGTACGCAGCTCGTTGCAGAACTCGATTTTTACAGCACTCGTTGTCATTATCCAACTCGCCGAGCCTTGTTGGATAAATGCACAATTTGTGCTGCAAAAAACATCATTCTGCAACTTGTTTCGTAAACTATTATTTTAGGTTCCTAGCTTTTGCGTTGTTGATTGTAGCTTCAGCTAAGGATGGATTACCAATTGGTAAGTTCATTTCTTGCTTGTGAAAACACAAATTTGCATCGTGGCAATGTTCCATTTATTTAATAGTTAAACAAACTATGCACGGTTCGTCACTGTAAGTATCAGCAAAAGCCCTTATTCCTGCTTTTCCAGTTTCTTCTTCATGGTTGGAAGAATAATTTTGGACTACGAGATGATAAGTTTGTACTAAAAAAAAAGTTCTATCGTGTTTAATTATTTTCCCATAATTCCTACATACATCGCCTTTTGGCCGTTGAAAAGTTGAAATAGTTGAAATTTAAATCTTAAAAATTGTAAGGAAGATATAAGAGATGAGATTTTCAAACATATTTGTTTTTTGTACCACCCTTGTGAGACCATACCCCAGACCACCGGTCGATTCATCCGACCCAAGCTTATTGAAGCACAGCAAGGTCGAATCAAGTGTGGAAAACTGGAAAACAATACGACTAGATTGAGTCCATTTGTTCTGCCATGACAGGGAATAATGCATAGCCAGCAGATATCTATGCTGGAAAAGGGTAATCGAAGCTGCATAGGAATGGTGCTACGAAACAGTTATTTGGTTAAAAGTAAAACAGCACATATGGAAGATCCTTCTTGGGTGGCACAGACCAGTGGATTAGTACCTATTGCACGTAAGAAGCAGAAAGAGTGTCTGCTTAGGACGGTTGCAAATGTTGAAATTAGGGTAACCAAGCTAAACTTCGGGGCCAAAATTGCCATAGAGGTAATTGCGCAGCAATTGATCAAGACTAACCTGAGCGTTACGGATTCGAATTCTACTGGTCAAGTATTGCTTTCTAGATGTGGAATAGAAATTAAACAGAAATAGAATAGAAATGAAAAGATATGGAATTGAAGTGGTAAAATAGAATAGAAATGGAAGAGGAATATTGATGACATGCAATTGGAAATGTGATAGAAATGGAATTGAGCAAAAGAGCACTTCAAGCTTTTATTAATTTAAAACAAATTTGCTCAAAATTTGTTACTGGCAACCTTATTGTAGTACCTACCTAGAGTCCAATGCAATCAGCGCAATAAATGTCTCCCAGGTTGAACCACTGTTAGAAATTATTTCTATGCAATACAAGATACATACCTATTGCATCGAAACAACCAATGAACCAAACCAATGTCAATGGCGATGACATTGATGAAGGTAACTGCAATAGAATCAACCGAAGCATTAGTAACCACAAAACAATCAACCGAAGTGGAAAGAGCTTATGATAGGGCTTAGTATCGATTAGTTGATTAAAAGTCCAGTTACCATAAATCATTGCAAACAGGAAATATGATCATTTTTGTTAAATTCTATTGTTTTAGTATTCAACTTAAAATAAAACCCTCCAGGTTGTACATGAACATAGCATTGTATAAATACATATATTCACGCAGTTTCATGCAAAACTGCACACACCTTGTACAATCTCCGATTGGGTGTATCGCCAGCCGTAGCATTAGTGCACTCGATGGCATTCCGATTGGTGCAAAAAGATTTCAAATTGCAGAGGTAACAAAATGAAAATTTTATTCATGCATATTGCTGCGCGTAGTGTATGCAGCCGCACTGAAGAAGGGAGGATTTTTTTGGTTGGTAAATGCATCGGATGGGTTTTGCACCTGATCCAGTGGTCGGGTTGTAGTCTGTACAATTTTAGCTAACAATAACTATAACTATTTAAGCTAACAATAACAATAATAACAATGGACGTTAGCCACAAGGAAGTGACGTTTCAAGTAATACTGTTTCATATGGTATGCCCTCTTCAACATCTAATCCAATTTCTCTCGCCGTTCCCTTACGGTACCTATCCATCTAGTATTCATTGCTTTCTTCTCCATGCTCCCTCTTACTTCGAGCAAAATAGACCGATATGCCGATAAATAAATTCAAAATAAAAATTATCACGGTCGATACCTTTGTATGTAAAATGCTAACAATAACTTGAAGCCATTAAGTTCTCCATTACCGGATATATCCGTCAGTGAGTGTTGCCAGATGGAATTACATCTGGAATAAAATTTCATTACATTTTATGGGTTTTGCAATTCAATATTTACTGAGTATGGGAGTCCTGTAAATCAGTTTCAAGCGGATTACTTGCGTCCAGTGCATCGAAAAGGCGAATAAGCAGTTATGCAAGTAAATTTATCAAGCTGTGCTTCAATAGAAGTTTCAAGAACTGTGAATCTACACAGCATGAATTAAATTATTTATCATGTTATTTTAGCTTCACATCAGCCCCTTCGCAAGCTTATGTTTTAAACCGGGGTTTCTGTCAAACATGGCGGTGACTCAACATGCAGAAATGATATCAAAGTGGAAATAGCGAAAATCAAAAAAATACTTTGAGTTTGAAAACCATAAATTTGGATCACTTCATGCCAAGTGTCCACAGCATCCATGTTTAAAATAAATGTTGACTAACTTGAAACAGTAGAAGCATTAACCTAAGAAGGCTAATGTCGTGCTGTTCGTGGTACCAACATGTAGTTTGCCACGAACTGACAGCGTGAGTACCGGGAAACCATAATTTAAGGTAATAATTATTAAAATCAGTTTTGTGAGAACAGCGCTTCTAGCGTTCTACTACTAATATACTTATTCTTGATGCTAATGTACATTAATTTTGCATAATATATTAGAAAGTTATAGAATATTTGAATAGCAAGCATGTCTTCCATTCACAACATATCAAAAATATCTAACAGTTTTTTTTCAAAACATGCAATCTTATATTATTTTGAAACGTGTCAAACGTTGGAACTAACATTTGTCCCTCCAATAGTTTCATAAAGCGCGTCCCTCCAATATTTTCAGAGGCGCCTGTTCTCGGCAGATTAAATACTGAATCAAAAAAAAAAAATCTCACAAAAGTATTCACATAATCCTAACTGGGATTCTGTGCAGGACGGATTCCTGAACACGATTACAAAAAAAACTTGTTTATAAATTTCTTTATTAGTATGACTTCAAACATTACATTCATTTCTCATATCTACGTGTTCTGTGTTATTTGACAACACTATCATCCTAATTTGGTATTAAAACACATTTAAGATTTTATTAACATTCTGTTAACAACATATTACATTTCATTTGCCGTAACAGTTCAGATTCTTTACAGGCGAGTTGATTTTACCTGCTTATAAGAGAAAAAAAAGAACGTTTTCAATTTTCTTAACCTAACTTAACCTAAACATACAACGCATTAATCGCGGCAATACGAGATTTTGACGATTTTTCCCTGAAATTAATAATTATTTTATTTGGCATTTGTTCCAATGTTTCAACATTGAATATTCTATGTAACTCATTGGTACTTTAACAGGGAGGAAGCTTCAGAATCATATTCAAAATTTTATATTGAATCCTCTGCAGAACTTTCTTCCTGTGTTGTAATTATAACAGCTAGTTCATATTGGTACAGCATATAACATGGCAGGCCTGAAAATTTGTTTGAATATCAAAAGCTTGTTCTTAAGACAAAGTTTTGATTTTCTATTAATAAGGGGATAGAGACATTTTATATATTTGTTACATTTGACTTGAATGCCCTCAATGTGATTTTTATAAGTTAAATTTTCATCTAGCATGGGCCCTATATACTTAGCTTCATCTGACCAATTTATTGGAACCCCTCTCAACGTGACAACATGTCTACTTGAAGTTTTCAAGTTAAGTGTTTTTGATTTATGACGGAACATTATAAGTTCAGTATGAGTTTTGGAAGTATGAGGAGTATCCATTTTCGCAAGTATGAAGAAAAAATATCCAAACTTTTTTTTTTGCAATCTACTACAGATGACACGCAGGCTTCGTTCTTTGGCGGAGAGTTTTGTGTCATCCGCAGATAAAGATTTTTGACATCTTTGAGGTAACTCAGGTAAGTCAGATGTGAAAATATTGTATAATATTGGCCCGAGAATGCTGCCATGTGGAACACTAGCTCTTACAGGAAGTCTTCCAGACTTAAAGTTTTGAATATAAAAAAACAAAAGCTTTCGCGTTTCAAAGAATTTTTGGTGGTAAAAATATAATGCTGGGAAAATTCTTCATAGCATACACGTGTCGAAGTCTACGATAAAATTATAAATATGAAGTAAGTATATCGATTGAAATCTGTTGCACATTTGTTATGTCGACGCATAGTAATAAAAGTGATATTCTGGCCACCAATAAAAATAATCGCAACCAATGAAACGTTGTGCTGAATATATGCATGACCGTTCAAATATGTTGCGGAAATAACCCGACAAATCACCATGCTGGGTATGAATAGGTGCACTGTGAAATCATGCAAATCAACACAATTTGCTCCATTTTACTCACGAAACACTTTACCTAATAGACGGAATTAACTCAATCGTGTGGAACCAAAAACTAAGGCAAGCACGTACCAACAGACCAAATCTAATGAGCAATGTTCTTCATATATTCTTCCCGCAAGTAGCAATAATGAATTACACTAGCCGTACATATTCATTCGTCTAATGGTGTTGCATAAATTGAAGCTGTCTCCCGCAGACCACATCAGCATGAGCGAGAAATGTAAGCTGGCCTCGAGGACGACTAACCATCGGTCTGATTGGAGTTACAACCGTATCAAAGTCACATTGTCCGTCGTCATCAACGCTTCTGGAATTACATTTGGTGCTGTCATCCTTATCATCTTTGTTTGTGAGAACTTCCTTGACCGGGGATAAGGTGTCTTCGAACCGAAAGGGGGTCTCATTCTGGTCACGTATTCATGATTCGACCACATTCACATCACATTGAGGGCATTCAAGCCAAATGTAATAAATATGTAAAATGTCTCTATCCCCTTATTAATAGAAAATCAAAACTTTGTCTTAAGAACAAGCTGTTGATATTCAAACAAATTTTCAGGCCAGCCATGTTGTATGCTGTACCAATATGGACTAGCTGTTGTAATACCAGGAAGGAAGCTTTGCAGAGAATACAAAATAAAATTTTGAAAATGATTCTGAGGCTTCCTCCCTGGTATAGTACCAATGAGTTACATAGAATATCCAATGTTGAAACATTGGAACAAATGTCAAATACAATCATTAATAATTTCAGGCAAAAATCGTTACAATCTTCTATTGTCACGATTAATGCGTTATATGTTTAGGTTAAGTTAGGTTAAGTATATTAAAAACGTTTTTTTTTCTCTTAGAAGCAGGTGAAATCAACTCACCTGTAAAAAAACTGAACTGCTACGGCAAATGAAATGTAATATGTTGTTAACAAAATGTTAATTAAATCTTAAATTTGTTTTACCAAATTAGGATGATAGTGTTGTCAAATAACACAAAACACCTAGATATAAGAAATGAATGTAATGTTTGGAATGATACTAATAATAAAAAATAAAAAAAAAAAAAAAAAACGATCTCTTGAATTACTTGCATCCAACTGATCGAAAAACTTCTCCTCCGGATCGCTCTGAAGAACGAAACACTCTCCAAAAACTCGTAAAAATGTCCAAAATGATGAAACGTATATCACAGACACCACAGCATACACGGAAAATGAATCCAATAAATTCTTGAGCAGCTTCTATTTCTATGGCTCGGGAAATTTTCTCCTCCTGAAAAAGGAAAAAACTGTCAGGCGTTGAAAAAAAACTACGTCTTGACGATTCAAGGCCTACTACAGCAATGTAGTTCTCTTTTTCATTAAGATGTGTTTATTCTTTCTAAATACAGCATCTCTGAAACATCAAACTAGTCTACTTGAGGATTCCGTGCATTGAATAACAATGCAATGCATTTTGACAACTTCTCAATCCTGCAACTGTGTTTCGTGCGCAGCAACATCGTAAAATTTTATCAAATGGATTGTTTTTTTTTTTATTTAATTATTTATCAGTGTTTTCATATTATAGAAACATCTCCTGGAAGTACAAATGAGTTGGAACACTGAAATATCGTGATTATGACGTCAACATCTGCCTGAAATGTATTGATCGTGGAATGTCGCTCCGAAATTTAACTATTTGCGAAGAATTAAAATAATCACTGTTTCAGTACACCTTTGGGGAAACTGAATAGGCTTCATGGCAATGGGGATGAGACTTTGAAGACAATTCGAGGGAAAAAAATAGAAAATTTATGTAAAGTTGACGATGAATGTTGTGTTTACATATTTTTTTCTCATAGCTTTTCACATTTTTTGGTATAATCGTTCTTTTAAGTGGGTTTATCATACTTGTGAAACATCTTAGATATCTTTTCATCTTGTTTGCATCGTATTTCATCAATATTCTTCAGCTGTGAATGGTTTTGCAACCATATTATCAAAAACTATTTATTTCAATTACAGTGACCCAATGTCACCCCCTCTATGGGGTGAGATTGGGTCATTGCCGCTGTGAATAAATATTTTTCTATAATGTTTTGAACAGTTGTTAATGTACCATCAAAGTACATACACAACAAATTTGATGTTTATTGGAGTTAAATTGCGATAGTTATTCGATAAATAATTCGTACACATCCCTTTTTGACTCATTGTCACCCCTAACGACGGTATCATATTTAGCGTTAACCCGTATAGTGGTTTTCACGCCCGATGGTATGGGTGCCCTAGTGTAGATGTAGTTGTGAACCTTAGAGGAAAACAATATGCACTCTGTCTCGAAAAACACCCAGAATTCGTGTATAAATTTTTCAAATTGGGTAATATTTCCATATGCATTTTGATGAGTCTGGAAAGCGTGTGCAAGTTTCTTTGAGGAAAACATAAACAAACTGTGTATGACGAGCGTATGCTAGTCTACGTGTGTTCAAATGTCACTAAGCTCTATAGGCCTGAATGAAGGCAAAAATACTAACACCCTCACCGCTCAGCGAATAATAATAATAATATTTTGTCAGTATAGTGGCACACATATCTCGCGGAACATTACTAAAGGACCAATGTACAAATGAGAGATTCTCTTCTCTCTCGTTCTCTTTCGATTATAACAGTGGAATACTAAAGATTTTGGAAAGTTTTTCACTACAGATCGAAAGTCAATTTCCTTGACTAGCGTTTCATACAAAAAACGCAACAGAAGAGGTTAATGTGACACAGTTATTAATGAAAGAGAAAGTAAACAAAGAGAGCCTCTCAATGTTAGATAGGTCCTTTAGTAATGTTCCGCGAGATATGTTGTTAGAAGTTAGTTAGATGTCTAGAAGTGGCCAAAGGAACTCGGGAATATTCCTACGGCTGGAGTTATTCCGGTGGGTCACTGGCCGATGAAGGTTCTCGTCCGAGGGCTGCTCGAATACACCCCAGAGGAATCGTCGACGAGATGAAGGCGGCTGGACTGAAGCCGACGAATGTGTTCCCCATCCGGCGAGCGCAAGGAGGAAGGCTTCGGGACCAGATCTACCTGGCCTACCTGGAGAAGGGGTCCACCACGATGGCGGGCATGATGAGGGTGAGAGCTACCGCCCGAAGAAGAGAGAGGTGACGCAGTGTGGCAACTGCCTCGCGTTCGGTCACGGGACGAGGAACTGCTACATGAAGCTCCGTTGTGGCAAATGTGCCGGCGCGTACGCCACAACGACAACATGCCAGCCTATGGAGGGCACCAAACCAAAGTGTGCCAACTGCGGTTCCAGCCACGAAGGCAGCAGCCGTAATTACCCCAAACGGGCGGAGTTCCTGGCGATCCGCCAGTAAGCATCCGCCCTGAAGCAGAGACAGCAACGCCAAAACCCACCACCTCCACCGCTGACTGAGGAGCACTTTCCGACGCCCCCCTACCAGGCGCTCAATCTGCTATCGCTTCCATCAACCCACCGGCAGACATCCCGCCAGCCGGTCCCCTCCGTTCAGCATCGCCTCGCGGTCGCTGTCGCTGCTCCACCGGATGGGGGAATCCTGGACCCAGTACCCCCGGCACTCCTCTCTCCGACGACGGCTCCCTGTACACACCGGAGCGAATGTTTGAGTACACCAGGGATCAGGCTTTCCTTGTAAAATATGGCCCGTAAGGCCATCACAAGGATCGCAAATTGGAACGCTTGCTCCCTAAGGAGCAAAACCCGAGAGCTGTGCGCCTTCCTAGACCAGATATTGCCGTGATCACGGAGATGCACCTCAAGCCGAAAGTTAACGTCTTCATCCCCGACTTCCGGCTAGTAAGGCTTCACCGATCCGGCACGGAAGCGATTGCTCTGCGGAGCAACATAAACTGCACCCTGCTGCCGAGCTTCCAGCTGCAAGTCTTCGAGGCCGTTGGTGTTCTGGTGGAAACCTCCATCAACCCAATCGCGGCGTACTGCTCGAAGCAAGCTACCATCAACAACGGAACATCGGCGGCCCTAAAGCAAGTCCTCACAAAGCTGACACGGTGGCAGGGGCAGTTCATCTTGGCTGGCGTCCTGAACGCAAGGCACGAGACATGAAGCCCCCGGCGAAACAGGAATGGGCTCATCCTACAACATGACCTGGAGGAAAGCCACTACACCATCCTGAACCCGGATTCACCCACCCGCCTGAGCCGGTCCGAGGCTCACTCAACCATCGATGTCTTCCTGACCAACATGGACGGCAACATCTCCCAACCAGTCGTTCATCAGGACCTCAGCTCGGACCACTACCCGGTGGTGGCAGAAGTTGGTTCCCTGATCAACCGGCATCGGGTCACCCTGCGCAACTACCACCGTGTCGACTGGAATTGATTTCAGCGGCGTGTCGACGCTAACATCCGGTACGGGGCTCCTCTGGCGTCCGTGGAAGATATCGACAGCTGCAGAGCGTCGAAAAGGCCATCTCCGTGGCCCAAGAGCAGCATGTACCAGCATCTGGACAGGTGAGCAACACCCTTTCTATCGATCGTGTTACCAAAGATCTCATTCGTTTACGCAACACCAAACGTAGGCAGTACCAACGCACTAGTCTGCCTGTGTTAAAAAGCGAAGTTAAAAGCGAAGTCGCATATCCAAAATAATCAAGGCCAGAATGGTGGACCTCAGGAACGAAGATTTTTCCAAAAAGATTCGCTTTCTCCCAGATTGTGCTAGGCCATTTTGGAAGATGACCAAAATTCTTAAAACGAAACCCAGATCAATTCCACCGTTGATCCCATTAGACAAACCGGCTCTAAGGATCGCTTGATAACCCCTGTGGAGAAGGCTGCTGAGTTAGGTCGGCATTTCGTCAGCTCACACAATCTAGGGGTAGACATTCCTAGCTCACACGAAGCTGCTGTCTCCGAACACGCAATCAACCTACACCGAACTCCCAGTTCCCTCCAACTCACGACACTTGTCACAGATGTTTGGATACAGATTGGTCACTTTTTTGCAAATTTGAGGCGCCAGGGGACACGAAAATGATTATAGAGATGCAGGACACATAGTTATCCAATTCGTTCGTTTCTTAAAAGGTTTACGCTGATGCTTTTCAATTAAATCTCCTTGATGTAGTGGCCACATCATAGAAGATTCCAGAAATTATTTCTGTCTTGGAATTTGCCTACCTAAAGGGGCACAGAACCACGTACGCTTTTCACCCAACCTGACATTGAAAATTATACGCTCTATCACAGAAAGCCATTGAAGCGCCTCTAACATGTTTAATATTGGAGTATACCTGTTACAATTTAAAATGAATCTCATTATTTTATTTTGTAGTCTTTGCAGTCTATTTAGGTGCGTTTCACTTGCCAAGAATAGCACTGAAGAGCAATAATCGATATGTGGGACCACCAAGGTTTTATATAAAAATATGTTGCTCCAAAACGTGAGTTGACTATTTAAACGGATCAGCAAACCATATTTTTGTGCTACTTTTGTTTACTACGTTATCTATATACGCTTTAAATATTAATTTTTGGTCAATTAGGACCCCAAGGTATTGGAAAACATCAACTCTCTCAATTTCATCTCCTTCGATACAAATTTTTAATTCAGAATAATTTAATAGCTTCCTATTACTTATTACCATCGACTTAGTTTTTTGGACGTTTAATTTAAGCTTTTTTTATTTTCAACCACTTATTCAATAATTTTATATCACTTCTAATTTTCTTAATTGCTATCTTTTCGTCTTTATCTGCAATAAAAATGACAGTATCGTCTGCGAATAATTTAATTTCACAATGCTAAACAGCTTTCTTCATGTCATTGATATATACAATAAATAGAATCGATCCTAAAACGCTACCCTGTGGAACTCCAAACGGCACTGATTTTGGCGAAGAAATATGATTTCCGTATTGACATACTTGAGTGCGATCAGCTAAATAAGTCACAAACCATTTGAGGACATTTCCTCCCATACCATATTTACCCGAAGTCTTTATCATTTCCGGCCGTTATATAGTTTCAAATGCTCGCTTAAGAACTAAGAACGAAACAATAATAGTTTTCTTTTCTTCGATCATTCGCTTCCATTTGTACAACAATAAATTTAATGCAGATTCACATGAATGGTTTTGCCTAAATCCTGACTGTTCATTTATTATAATTTTATGCTCGTTCAGGTACTCCAGCAATTGGTCTTCGATAATGATCTCTAACACCTTCTCGTAAAAAAGTAACATGTTAATCGGCCTATACTTCTCAGATTTCGTTGTACCGGATACTTTTGGTATCGGAATCACTGTGGATTGTTTCCAACTACTAGGGAATTTGCCCTGCTCAAGAGAATCATTAATTATTCCTAGTAAATATTCTCCAGTAATTTCTAAAGAATCTTTAAGGACCTGTAAATTTACATTATCAATGCCCGATGAACTACCAATTTTGGCAATAGCTTTTATCAAAGTTTCATAAGAAACTCGATGAAAAACGTTCCAACAATTTGTGACATGACTTTCATAGTTTCCAAAGCAGTCGTAAACATCATCTATGCTTTCATTAATTTCTTGTACGCTGTTAACGAAATAGCTGTTAAAGTTTTCACAAATGTCTTGATCGTTATCAACGTTAACTCCATTGAAACTAATTTTACTTTCCGGTTTTTCTTTACTCTTCCACAGCGACTTCCAATGTTTTCCAGAGTTGTTTGCTGTTGCTTCTATTTTGCTCTATTTTTCTCTGCGTGTATTCTGCTTTTGCTGTTCTAATCGAATATGTATATTCATTTCTCAAAACTTTGTATCTTTGCCAATCAACTTAATCCCAACTTACACTAGCTTTCTTATACGCGACATCTCTTGCTTCTTGTAGGGTTTTTATTTCTAATGTGTACCATTTTTTTCCGGTTTCTTCATTTTATGTTTCTCACAACTACCAGTTTGTTTATATTCTCTTTCAATACAGTTTTCAAAACCTCAGATTTTTCGTCTAATTGTCTTTCGCTGTGATTTGGCATACAATTTCTTAGTAATGCAATAAGTGCACTTTTTGAATACTTCTTCCAACATTTAATAGTAATGTGGTTCTCTACTGGTTGGAAACATTCGTTAAACTGAATTGTTATTGTTTCATGATCTGAAATCTTATTATCGTGATCAAAAGTAACATTCAGCTGATCGTCGTTACAAAAAACTAAGTCTATAATAGTCTGTGATCTTATAGTACATCTTGTCATTTCTTTTACTTTTTGGTCTAGATTGAAACACTCCATTACACAGCGAAGGTTACTGCTATTTTTCCAATTAATGTTGAAATCACCGGCAATAAGGTTCATTTTGTTGGCATCAACTATTTTCTCAAGCCAGTTTTGTTCCAAATGTAATAAAAAATCTTGTTCGTTTACACTCGGCGAATGATACAACAATCCGTACACTCCAGCCTTAAGTCCTTTGACTACATTTATTGCCATAAACCAATTTAATCCACAAGTTGAATTGTCAACAACACGATATTTCACAGATTCATGGATGTACATTATCACACCTCCAGTGTGCCTGGATACCGACAAGCAACATAACATTTTGTAATTTCTTATGCTGTACTCACTTATATCAATATCTGATGTGAAATGAGTTTCCGTCAACATTAGAATTTTGGTTTTTTTTTCTACTCACCAATATTTCCAATTCAGTGAAATGCGACGTTCTTCTTTCTGGCGTTACGTCCCCACTGGGACAAAGCCTGCTTCTCAGCTTAATGTTCTTATGAGCACTTCCACAGTTATTAACTGAGAGCTTACTGTGCCAATGACCATTTTTGCATGCGTATATCGTGTGGCAGGTACGAAGATACTCTATGCCCTGGGAAGTCGAGAAAATTTCCAACCCGAAAAGATCCTCGACTCTTGCTGAATAGCTGCGTGTTTATCGCTACGGCTATCTGGACCCCTGAAATGCGATGTTATGCCAGCAATATTTAAAAGAATGACATCCGTCGCTCCTTTTGATTGCTATGCCTCATAATTTATGTAGCGCCTTGAAATTGTAATGTTTTGCAAATAAATTGGACAATCCACACTCCATAATGAGTGGTTGACATAAAATTGGGTTTTTCTTTCTTTGTTGGAATGTATACAATTAACACAGCGACGAAAATGGACTTGCGATTGAAAACTCGGTACGTGGAACTGCAAATCTCTCAACTTCATCGGAAGCACACGCATACTCTCCGATGTACTGAAGATCCGCGGTTTCGACATCGTAGCGCTGCAGGAGGTGTGCTGGACAGGTTCGATGGTGCGAACGTTTAGAGGTAATCATACCATCTACCAGAGCTGCGGCAACACATGTGAGCTGGGAACAGCTTTTATAGTGATGGGTGATATGCAGAGGCGCGTGATCGGGTGGTGGCCGATCAACGAAAGAATGTGCAAGTTGAGGTTCAAAGGCCGGTTCTTCAACTTCAGCATCATAAACGTGCATAGCCCTCACTCCGGAAGCACTGATGATGACAAGGACGCATTTTACGCGCAGCTCGAACGCGAGTACGACCGCTGCCCAAGCCAGGACGTCAAGATCATCATAGGTGATTTGAACGCTCAGGTTGGCCAGGAGGAGGAGTTCAGACCGACGATTGGAAGGTTCAGCGCCCACCGGCTGACGAACGAGAACGGCCTACGACTGATAGATTTTGCCGCCTCCAAGAACATGGCCATTCGCAGCACCTACTTCCAGCACAGCCTCCCGTATCGATACACCTGGACATCACCACTGCAGACGGAATCACAAATCGACCACGTTTTGATCGATGGACGGCACTTCTCCGATATTACCGACGTCAGAACCTATCGTGGCGCTAACATTGACTCCGACCACTACCTGGTGATGGTCAAACTGTGCCCAAAACTATCCGTCATCAATGATGTACGGTACCGACGCCCGCCCCGGTACAATCTCGAGCGGCTGAAACAACCGGATGTCGCCAATGCATACGCGCAGCATCTTGAGGCAGCGTTGCCGGAAGAGGGCGAGCTTGACGAAGCCCCACTTGAGGACTGCTGGAGCAACATAAAAGCAGCCATCAACAACGCAGCCGAGAGCATCGTCGGGTACGTGGAAAGGAGGACATATGACGATTGGTTCGACGATGAATGCAGGCAGGTTTTGGAGGAGAAGGATGCATCGCGGGTTGCAATGCTGCAACGCGACAAAACGTGCAGCGATATAAAAGAAAACGGAAGCAGCAAACCCGCCTATTCCGGGACAAAAAGCGCCGCCTTGAAGAAGCGGAATGTGAAGAAATGGAACAGCTGCATCATTCACAAGAAACGCGAAAGTTCTACGAGAAGCTTAACGCATCCCGAAAAGGCTTCGTGCCGCGAGCCGAAATGTGTAGGGATAAGGACGGAAGCATCTTGACGGACGGACGTGAGGTGATTGAAAGGTGGAAGCAGCACTACGATGAACGCCTGAATGGCACGGAGAACACAGGCGCCGAGGGTCACGACAGCGGAGGAAGTGGCTACGTCAGCACGGCGGATGATGGAAACCAACCTGCCCCCACAAGGGGAGGGGTCATATGCCCCATCTACAAAAAGGGCGACAAACTGGAATGTGAAAACTATCGTGCGATCACTATCCTGAATGCCGCCTACAAAGTGCTATCCCAGATTATCTTCCGTCGTCTATCACCAATAACAAATGAGTTTGTGGGAAGTTATCAAGCTGGTTTCATCAACGGCCGCTCGACAACGGACCAAATCTTCACTGTACGGCAAATCCTCCAGAAATGCCGTGAATACCAAGTCCCAACGCATCACTTGTTCATCGATTTCAAAGCGGCTTATGATAGCATCGACCGCGAAGAGCTATGGAAAATCATGGACGAGTACAGCTTTCCCGGGAAGCTCACAAGACTAATAAGAGCAACGATGGACGGTGTGCAGTATAGCGTGAAGATTTCGGGTGAACATTCCAGTTCGTTTGAATCCCGCCGGGGACTTCGACAGGGTGATGGACTTTCGTGCCTGCTGTTCAACATCGCGCTAGAAGGTGTCATGCGGAGAGCCGGGTTTAATAACCGAGGTACGATTATCACAAGATCCAGCCAATTTGTTTGCTTCGCGGATGATATGGATATTGTCGGCAGAACATTTGGAACGGTGGCAGACCTGTACACCCGCCTGAAACGTGAAGCGACAAAAGTCGGCCTGGTGGTGAATGCGTCAAAAACAAAGTACATGCTGATAGGCGGAACCGAGCGCGACAGAGCCCGCCTGGGAAGCAGTGTTACG
The DNA here is from genome assembly GCF_002204515.2 of Aedes aegypti. Classification (NCBI taxonomy): domain Eukaryota; kingdom Metazoa; phylum Arthropoda; class Insecta; order Diptera; family Culicidae; genus Aedes; species Aedes aegypti. Next base: position 364,782,122 of record NC_035108.1, on the reverse strand, counting down.
ATAGACGGGGATACTTTTGAGGTGGTTGATGAGTTCGTCTACCTCGGATCCTTGTTAACGGTTGATAACAACGTTAGTCGTGAAATACGGAGACGCATCATCAGTGGAAGTCGCGCCTACTATGGGCTCCAGAAGAAGCTGCGGTCGAGAAAGATTCACCCCCGCACCAAATGTACCATGTACAAAACGCTTATAAGACCGGTGGTCCTCTATGGACATGAAGCACGGACCATGCTGGAAGAGGACCTGCAAGCACTTGGAGTGTTCGAACGAAGGGTGCTTAGGACGATCTTTGGCGGAGTACAGGAAAAGGGTGTGTGGCGGCGGAGAATGAACCACGAGCTCGCTAGGCTCTTCGGCGAACCCAGTATCCAGAAGATTGCGAAAGCCGGAAGGGTGCGCTGGGCAGGGCATGTTGCAAGACTACCGGACAACAATCCTGCAAAGATGGTGTTCGCGTCGAATCCGGTTGGCACAAGAAGGCGAGGAGCACAGCGAGCGAGGTGGCTTGATCAGGTGCAACAGGATCTGGAGAACGTGGGCCAAAATAGAAGTTGGAGAGACACAGCCATGGACCGAGTAAATTGGCGTGACATCGTTAACGAGGTTTTATCAAATTAATTGATGTAATACCAACTAAATAAATAATAACAATTAACACAGAACTCTTGTTCAGATGAACAATCCTTAACATCATGCCTCTCAGCACACTTATTATATATTGGCTTTTCTCGGTGACAACAGACAAAAACAGCATATTTTGCGTTACGCGTTTCGGCTTACTTTACTTCAGCCCTCATCAGACGCAACATGCTGAACGCAACCTTACAGCTTGGTCTGTCACAACTTCATATAGTTGTAATGGACATACAAAATTAAATATATGTATCTGAGAAAATTGTCGATAGTTTGAGGCAAAAGTAGTTTCAATCTTCTATTGCTACGATCTTAAGGCAGTCTTCAGAGGCACGTTTGGTAAAGTTAGGTGAAATTTATTACAAAGCCATTTTTCTTGCTCAAAATCAGTAGAACTAAAATTGTATGTTATGAAATGCAATATATTTTAACAAATGTTTATAATAGCTTTATATAGTTTTACCAATCAGGAATAATAGTACTGGTAGTAAAGGACTCATAGCTAGATATAAGAAATTTATGTTATGATTTTAATGTTATTTAAATATAAAGATACTTATCACAAGAGTAAGCATAAAGCAATCCCCAAAATTTAAAGGTGTCTGCTTAATCAACGCTAAATACTGCAACAAATGCTTATTGTATCAATGTGAATGTTCTGGGCAACGAGTGACAGCTTTACTGCAAATTGCCTATGGCACCGGAATAGCAGCTCATGTTTCCCGATTACCAACTCGTACTCACCGTTATGCTCGACACCGTATCTGTACCATGCAAAATTCCTTAATTCGAAACAACATGGATTCCAGAAATAAATTGGACCTCACCGGAGGAATCAATTATGGATCTTTCACTCTTGCTACCTAACAAATACATTCCGATGATTTCAATCCGTTAGGCTTGCAAGTCACTCAAACCGGAATGCATTGGTTTCATGGAATATCACTCGCCAAACGAGGTAAAACTTGCGAGTACATTTTGCGGGAAATTTAGCAAATGGATATTTGTGTGGCCCATTCTTATATGAAAAAAAAATCTAAACATACACCTTCTAGATTTGTTTATTTGAACCCCAGAAGCAACTGGAAACAAATTTAGCAGTATCCATCAACTCTAAGAGGTTCTTAATGAGCTCAAAATTTGTATTAAGAAAATCAATGCATGCTCCAACTAAATTTTCGACCATAGTTTACGCTGTCAATGATTTTTCTTTTATATTTGATTTTAAGATTCTTCAAACAATAAAGACAATTCTGCAATAAGAAAGTCATACCTTCGAAAGGATCCAAATGAACAAATCTGGGGAGGTGTAACATAAACATTTTGTTGTTCGATCATTATGGACCACCCTATTGACCACTCTATCGGTATCCGCTGCTAGGAAAACCGTCCATATCGCAACACATATATCGACGTGTAGCTGACTGGGAATGGAAATGGAAACCGTTTCTAAATCGAAAATCAGATTCATGCATCTTCTTAAAATTGCATCTCATTAGGATGGAGGAAGCAGCAGCAATTTTAGGTTCCTCCCTAGAAATCATTGAACTGTAACTAACAGTATCTCTCAGTATTGCACACAATAGTGCATAATCGTGCGCCATCTAACTACTCATTTTCTTCTTCTTCTTCTTCTTGGCATCACGTCCTCACTGGGACAGAGCCTGCTTGTCAGCTTAGTGTTCTTATGAGCACTACCACAGTTATTAATTGAGAGCTTTCTTTGTCAAAGTTGCCATTTTCGTGTTCGTATATCGTGTGGCAAGTACGATGATATTTTATGCCCAGGGAAGTCAAGGAAATTTCTATTACGATTAGAAATTATTTTATTTTCAACTATTCATTCATAATAGTTCAACTGCTTCTTCATCCATTAGAACGAATCACCCGACCTGGAGCATCATAATAGATTCGCTGATTTCCTAGTTGGGTTCACATTTGCTTCTTCCGAGACCGAAAGCCGTTAGAATCCTATCCGCCCGATGTGAACTTGAGCTTTGCTAATTACAAAAGTTTTTTGGCTGAGTACCTACTGCTGCCAGTTTGATTAGAGTTTAGTATCGCAACGTGTTTCAAAAGGTAAAAACATCGCTCGCGATTAAATAGGAAAGTCCGAGTGAATAAATGGGAGAAATTATTTTCATTGCAGTGATGAACGAATGGTTGGTGCCTACGAATTCCATTTCAGAAATTACTGCTGTATGTGAGATGGTGAAAGAAGCTAGCAATTTTAGATCTTGAAGTTGGGGTCCAAATAGCCGTAGCGGTAAACTCGCATTTATCAACTAGACCATTCTAAAAGACGCGAGCTCAAATCTCGCCGGTCGAGGAGGTTAGATTTTTGGTCAATTGGCAAAACATGATCTCAGTTAATAACCGTGGAAATGCTTATTAACTAGATCGTAACGGCAAAAATAAAAATCGAAGAATCATCTTGCGTCACGCAACCGGCTTAAAGAGCTGCAGAGGAAGTGGTCAATTTCAAAATTATAAACTAGTTAAAATAGATAGTGTAGACAAAGAACATAACTTTTCTGTAAGTAACAGTGCTTCTTTTCAAAATTTTGTATGTAACGAAGTTCAATTCGTTTATTAGAACCCATGAAAAATATTTAAAATACAATTGAAAAGTGGATGTAAAAGAAACTTTATCATTCTGGCTACTTTTAAGACCGAAAGCCTTTGAGAAAACAACGGTTATAGCAGTCGAAAGCGAACGCTAAAAAGAACATCATATATTTGATGGAAACCATTAGATTGATTGATTTAAATATCCCCTTTCCATTAGAAGCCTTCCTGACATAATATTGACGTCCCATCAATTGGAGTTGATCAGCTACCATTTCTTTCCATCATCGTGCACCCCTACATGTCATCTTCTATCGTAATATTAACATACCGTAAAAGTGAAACACGTATATTGAAATCCATAATAAAATCACTGCCTCGCGGTGAGGGCACGTACTTGGCAGCGTACAAGTTATCACAAATCAAAATTGGTTCTACTCAAACATCGCGCCGAAAAAGAGAATTTGTTAATTCTTATGAACTTTCCGGTTATAAAAAATAACTTTGAAAATATTATGCACCTTTTGCTGGGTTACTGAATGGAATTATCCTAAAAAATGCTGCAGGCAAGTGAAGGGTTCAACTTACCAGTCTAATGTGATTTTCAGTGGCTGGGAAATATCGTAGAAGTTAAGTTTTATCATGTGTTCCTGTGTACCGTATATAGCATCTATTTTCAATCCAGGGTTTATGACTTCATGTGAACTTAATTAGTTGCTTAATGTGTGATTTTCATACTTTTAATTTTCAATTCAATCATACAGGCTGGGCGTATTTTGTAACACAGTCCAAAAATTTTCACAGAATTCGCCGAAAAATAGTGCATTTCCCTTACTTGACACAGTGGTGATCGGAAGCCGAAATATGGTGACATCATTTTTTTTTTGTTTATAGATACTTTAGCCAAAGGCGTTGGGGTGATAAATTTGACTTCCTCACAAGTGTTGTTGATGGAGAATAACCTCAAACGTCGTATATCTTTGAAGGGAGCATAAAATTGATGGCTCACTATGGTCTCTTAGGGTGGCAAAACAGTTTTAAGGATTTGTTTAAGTTTCTTTTTTTGCCTTACGATTACCTAAAGGTTAAAATACGTGACTAGTTAAGATTAGTGTTATATGGTCCAAGTAAACGTGGTGCAGTAGCTGCAATTCATGCATATAAAGCTAACATGACTGTATAACAATAATTGAATCTAATGTAAAATGGCACAAAACATTCGTTACAATTCTCATTTCTTCGGATGAGCTACGGCCGTTTTTTATAAGCGCCGAGGAATCTGCCATTCGAATTCAAAAGATGTTGACGGAGTAGGATTTCCGCTTTGCTCTTCTTCGAAAGATTCTTCCGATGGATGAAGCTGCCAGTTGCCAGACAGAAGTGATGACGCTGATGCGAAAAGTTATGCTGGCTTTTCTTAGATTTGTTTCCTAGCAACAGGAAGTTCTGAAGAAGTTGCTGCCGTTTGTGGTAGGCAGCTAGTAAGTTGTTGTTAGTACATACTGGATTCTTGGCTGGGTGGAAATGTGTGGTGCAAAAATGAAACTCTTTGCGCTAGGGAGGAAATGTATTTTGGCATTTTGTATTTCCGTTTCGCTTCTTACGAAATCAATTCGTAGTAGCAGTTTAGGCAATGCGAAACATGTATCATTAGATATTTCGAATGTGTGGGAAAATAAACCGTTCGTGTGAGAAAAAAAAAATACAAAAAATATCTTGAAAAACTTTCCCCTATAAAAGAAACATTTGAGCCGACAATGACAAGTGCTTAAATTTCCATTTATGCCCAACATATTTAACTTATTCGACTTTACAAACTTCATTCAATTCAACCGGTCTGCTATTGGTAAAACTTTCCTATCTTGTCTTCTTGTCTTCTTGTCTTCTTGTCTTCTTGTCTTCTTGTCTTCTTGTCTTCTTGTCTTCTTGTCTTCTTGTCTTCTTGTCTTCTTGTCTTCTTGTCTTCTTGTCTTCTTGTCTTCTTGTCTTCTTGTCTTCTTGTCTTCTTGTCTTCTTGTCTTCTTGTCTTCTTGTCTTCTTGTCTTCTTGTCTTCTTGTCTTCTTGTCTTCTTGTCTTCTTGTCTTCTTGTCTTCTTGTCTTCTTGTCTTCTTGTCTTGTCAAGGATATCCAGAAAAATCAATATCAACAATTTTCATGTAATTGTTAATCCAAAAGTTTTCCTACACGATTATTTCCCACGCTTTTAAGTCCAATACTGCTTCAGACGTAGACGTAGCCTACAAAATTTGTCATTGATTTACAATTCCAATATCGTTCAACAGTTGTAGCATATTTCGTTTAAGCACCTGTTCACCAATCGTTTCAAATCTTCAATGATGGTATCACATTATTCTTACTTTTGCTAAAAGAGCCCATAATTCGTGCTTATGGGTAATTTGAATAGCCCAACAATGTGTGCTCGAGAGGCACCTACGCAATTTCAAATAGATTCGTTTTCCACGAAGAAAGGCAGACCAGATCCTGTTACCCAGCATGTGGAATGCTTGCGGTTCGTCAGTTCTTTTTCTACCATTTTTTTTTGCTGTTCGAATGCTTTTGGCTACGTTCCATTTATCACCGCAGCCCAAGGTCCAACAACACCGTAGAACATTTTTAGTCTAAAGCACTAAAATACTGTTATTTACTTAATTCAGGAATGCTGAATCCTTTGAAACTCTAAAAAATGGCAAAGCTTGTCTAGACTTTGAGGGATTGGTGGATAGAAGTACATTTTTTTTTAAATTCAGTCGTTGTTTTCAAATTCAGAATTATAATTTTATGTGTTAAGGATTTTTTTTGCAATTTCTCATCGTAATAGGCTGTTTTATGTCACGCCAATCTGTCATGAAACGGCCTACTTTCCTGAACTCACGTATGCAGTACAGGAATAGTCATAAGGCAACTGAAACCAGTGCTGTAATGATTCATTACGCAACTGTTTTGAGTTGCGTAATGAATCATTACACAACAATTTTTCATATATTGTAAAATAATGATGAATGCATTCCGATATAATTTCTGACACCCTCAAGTGGTCGAAATTGCCAAAAATGTTGTACGTAACTTGTTGCAGAACTCGATTTTTACAGCAATCGTCGTAATTATCGTAGTTGTAATCGTTATAAATTTACGACTCGTGCTGTAAAAATCATCATTCTGCAACTTGTTCCGTAAACTACTATTTTTTAACGCTAAAGAATAGTATTATACCATATAAAAGAAACGAAGGATTTTGTATGTGAATTGCAGGCAATAATTTTTGTTACGCTGTGCAAGAATATGAACAAAAACTTCTACCTTTCACACGGAAGCGATGTTAGACCATTTCTTCAAGTCTGTCTTTAGGTGGCAATCTTCGTGAGGGCTTTCATGCAAGTGAAAGTTGACTAATGTGTATTTAGCCTTAGGAGTGGTTCTTGTTCCGATGGTCTCATTAGGATGGGAGAGGCTTCTGACACCAAGTCACCGCACCGGGGTAATATCTTGACGAAAGAGGACCACTAGAGCGACCAGTGGACTGGATTTATTTCAGCAATTCATTACAAACTTTTGCTATCATCGCAAAATTCATGACGATGACGGGTAGCACTTTAAAATTTTCGCTTCCATTCAGTCGAGTACAGCCAGCACAGGCAGGGTGATAATTTCGCATATTACGATCTCCAGTGAAATTGGTGGTGCTGAAATGAAACGAGGATGGTACAATAGCTTGTTAACAAAGATCTACAACCGTTTGGGTGAATAATGCATAGCTATTTGTCCATTTTATGGTCCAGAGCATTGAAAACAATGCTTGACAAGCAATTTCCGTTGTATGGCAGCTATTGCAATGCCGCGAGGCAAGCTGTTACACAATCAGTTGCAAAGCGCCTACCAAAACGTCACAATTTATAAACTGGAAACAAGATCGATGAGAAGTTGATTTTGCATTACATAGAGAACCTGATTTTGTTAGCCAGTTTTTGAAAATGTTATTTTAGCTCCTTGTCTAAGTTGAAAAATTTCTTATTTTATGCCTATTTATAGTTACTTGAATAAGATTAGAAAAGATTTAGAAAATATTACTGTTCAATATTATGTACTGTTTATTATTTTATCTGCTCTTGTATGGATCTATACAAAATAACAAGCTATAAAAATACAATTTTTTCACCGGCCATCACGAATTCTGACCAATAGAGCATTCATGCAACTATTGATCATTAGGTTCTACCATATATTTTCTGGCACCTGACAGCACTGCTTCTGGTTATCCACTGCTTCTCACTCCTCGACTTCAGTTATGTTTTAATCGTGTTTTTCTTCTTCTTTCTGGATAAACATCCTAACTCAAACAGAGCATGCTCCAAAAATAGCTACGCGTGTATTCCATAGGTACCAGACTTCTCTAAGAAAAGTTTAAGGAATTCTTCTAGTATACGTACGAATAATTCTCCAGGTATCCCACCAGTAATTGCTATGAAGATTCCTCTAGCGATTCTTCCAGAATTTCGTCTTCAAAATCATTACATGATTTTTCAAGATATGCTAAGATTGCTAAGTGAAACTCCTTCAGAATTTGCATCAAAATAATCCTTCTGGCATGACCATCCTTCACAGACACTAGGATGACTTCGGAAATTCTCCCAGAAATTCTTACAGCGCTTCTCAGAAAGATGACAAATAGAGATTACAACTCACAATCCCAAATGAAGCGTTAATTATATTATATTTATGACTGAAAGCCGAAATCTCCAAGTATTATCATCAAAGTCAAGTCAAGCTTCCTTTCCCTGAAAGATACTTTCAGAAATTGTTCTACCTAATTTTTCAGTTTAAACCGTAATAAGTATGTTTAAATTACAATTCGTTGATTACTTATCTAGGTTTTCTGGAGAAAAAGGCAAGTCTTAACCCTCTAATACCCAATCGCGCCTTTAGACGAGGTACACTTTGGATTCTTGTATATTTTTGTCGTAGCTCGGAAATCAAAATGATTTCATTTTCGGTTTAAACACGCATAATAAAAAAGTTTTTATTACTTTTGAAGCATTTTTGTAATTTTGAAAATTGTTTGAAAAATTGTATTTTTATATAACCGACAAATGCCTAAGGTTCATTTAACGTGGGTCATAGAAAATCGTACCTTACATATTTTTCTTCGACCAACCTATCGCAGAAGAAGTGCTTGGTGATATTACAATATTTTAAAACCTGATTTTCCGTTACCTACACGGAAAATAAAAACCACCCAGAAAAAAAATGAATAAAAATTTAATTTTTTTAAAAGTACCGTAAAACCTTTAACTTTCATTATTGCAAAAATCAGTAACTAGAAGAGACTCCGAGAAATAATGAAAAAGGATAGCGATGCTCAAAAATAAAAATTATTACAATCAAAAACCAAAATTCAAAGATGTGTGAATCAAAATAAAAGATTGCCAAAACGTGTTTAAAACGATTTTAGACAACTAAATATTATATTTAGATCGAAAATAAAAATTCGGGTATTCGAGGGTTGAGCATGTCTTTGTTAATTGTTTTATCATTTATACTACATTCTTTTTCGTGGCATACGTTCTCACTGGGACAGAGCCTGCTTCTCAGCTCAGTGTTCTTTGCCTAAGATGCTATTTTCGCATTCGTATATAGTGTGGCAAGAACGACGATACTCTATGCCCAGGGAAGTCAAGGAAATTTCCAATTACGAAAAGGTCCTGGACCGACCGGGAATCGAACCCAGACACCTTCAGCATGGCTTTGCTTTGTTGCTGCGGACTCTAACCACTCGGTTAAGGAAGGCTTCTTATATATACATTTTTTTTTAAAACATTAACATTTAAAAAGACCCATTTAAGAAGAGTTTATTCTCATTGTTAAATTACAAGAAATTCCAAGAAAATTCACAAAGGTTAATTCGAGGGTTGAAAATACCGTGTAATTTTTTTCCAAGAAATCATTTAAGAATTTCTCCAAAAGCTCGCCTGGCACTCAACTCCTTGAATGTTTCAATTCAATAGATCATTTAAGGTTTACGATCACACAATTCACAATACCTCCAAGAGTTTACACGAGATATTCCAGGGATTTCCCATAGAAATATCTGCAAGAAATTATGCAGATTTTCGTTTGATACTTTTTCAAGTAATTGAATTGATAGTTTTTTCTACAGACTCGTCCAAGATCTTCTCAAAAGTCCAGAAAAAATCAAGTTATCTATGAAAGAATTCTCTCTTGTTGGAAATTGTCATGAATTTCACCAGAATTTCCCGGATTTTTATGAATTCTCACCAACTATTTTTGATTTTTTTTTGCATTTCTTTGGAGAAATTCCTTGAAAAAAGCCGGATGAAGGCTTTGAAGATTTTATTCTGAGAAAAAAAATATGTTGAAGAATTAACAATAGATGCAACTTGGATGATATTTACCTAGGAATCTTTATGGAGAGCAGAAGACAAATGTATAGTTGGAATATTAAAGAAATTCTGAATGGAAAAAGAGGATATTCTGAAAAAATACTAGAAATCGTTGAAACAACTTCTGAATTGATCGAGTCGCTGAATAACTTCCGAGAAAGATGCAATAATTAAAAAAAAAACCTTGTACGAATCTTCGATGAAATGCCTAGAGTATTTTCTGAGGTATCTTTGGAAAAATGTCTTGATAAATTTTTCAAGTTATCTCAAACGATAATCTGGGAAAAGTTCCTTGAGAAGTTTTTTAAGAAATCGCTCAAAGCCTTCAGATATCTTCGATATAATTTCCATATACAGTAATATTCTGGGTAACATCATGAGGATTCTTTTTGGGAAGAATCCCCATCAAAACAAGACTTGTGTCCAGTCCAGTGAATCAACTGTCATCAAGCACGCACAAGACACTTTCAAAAAACAAAGAACTTTCTCCGTATTGGTAAACATTGCCATATTATCAAACAGTATCCACACAACAAATTTGATTTTGTGTTTAAAAAAACTGATTGATCACGGATTGAAAAGGTTACAACAATGTTGTCTCCTGAGATTGTTATGACAATTTTTCTTTTGATTCCATATCAATCCACTAGTTGGGACAAACGGTTGTGACATCGTTCGCTTTGATGTTTTTTTGTCTGTTCTGATGACAATTTGATGCACTGGTCCAGTCTCTTTATGGTCACGTATTTCGGGCATGAGGTCTCCAAAATTCATTTTTTTAGACACTTATCCGCTACGAGCCTTCATTATTTGACATTTTGATTCCTAAATAAATAGTTAAAAACGATTTCAACATTAGATGAACATAATTTCAAATTACAAATCTAAATGTTGTTTGAAATTATATTATGATTTAGATACTTTGTCACATGCCAATGGACCAATGCACGAGTTCACTATTTGACGTTTGAGCGGTGTTGCCATGGTCACGTAAACAACACGGCACCTCTCAAACGTCAAATAGTGAACTCGTGCATCGTTCCATAGCTTAGCGACGCACACTCCTATTTTTAAGGGCTCTAATCTTGACTCCGCACCGGGCTGCGAAAACTCTAGCTACGTCTCATAATATTACTAAAAAATTGTTGCGCCATTTGTACTTTTTTTTCTAATACGTCGTCTGCCAGATGATCTGTTCATCTGATATAACGACCTGATTATCTTCATGTAACGTTCTCTTGTGATTAATTTATGCAATTATACTCTTTGGCAACCGTCCGTATGGCATACGTCCCTATGACTAACGTATTTATGACTTTTGGGGTTCCATCTGGGACAGCATATACATCTCTGGTAGCCAAGTAACTATGCGACTACTGTTACAAAATTTACATAGGACAAACAAAACGCACTCTCAATACACGTTTAAAAGAACACGTAGCAGAAGTTAGAACTGCAAATGAGCTTTAACACTTCACTTTTTGCAAAAAAAATAAAATTAAATACTAAAATCACCAAGGTGAGCAAATACCTTTAACCTCTAATATGTGTTGCTTATCTTGACAGATAGGCCTATTTCGTCTGCGACTTACAGACTTCTTCAGTGTCGAGTGCTCGACTTGAAGAGAACATCGCATGGATCTATTATTTATACTAGAAAAAGTGGGTGGGTATGTTAGAACTAGATTCTACCTGTAATCGTATACAAGAGGTCATTTTTTAATTGTGTACCTAATCAAATGAAAGGATTGTCAAAATTACAAATTCCTGCTTGTTTTGGCAGGTGGTCAATAAATGTGTTTATGTATTGTGTGTGTGAAGGTTAGGTATAAGTCTAAACAGCCAAGAGTACCCATTTCCTTGATCTTTGTTTAGTAATTTATTGTGGTTTTGTTTGAAAATTTCTATGCTTTCCGCTACGTCAAGCTTCCAAGGATTTGAAATATGTCGTAAGAGTTGGATATTTTTTGTGTTAAGGAAATGTTGTTCATTGTAAATATGTTCTGCAACTTTTGATTTGAAATGGTGTACATGTCCTTTTTCTGTGTCTTTGTGTGCTTTAGTAACTTCTGCTACGTGTTCTTTAAAACGTGTATTGAGAGTCCGTTTTGTTTGTCCTATGTAAATTTTATTGCAGTGGTCGCATGTAATTTGGTAAACGCCTGATTTATATAAACTGTCAATTGGGTCTTTTGTTGAACCTAGGAGTGTTTGGAGTTGGTTGTTTCTACTGGTAAAAACTAACTCGAAACCAAACTTTCGTAGGATTGGGCGTAGCTTTTTTGTTTCATCGTTGTAATTGACGGCTATATGTTTGAGTGTTGGTTGTTCTTGTGTCAGTGTAGTAAGTTAACGTTTGTATTGTTCTCGTGTTCTTTTGTCGATGAGTTGTTGTATTGTTTGTCTTGTGTAACCGTTTAATTGTCCTGTTTCAAAAATGTAGTTAAGTTCCTTTCTTCTACCAGTTTCACTGAGGGGGATTGTTAGCATTCGATGTATCATGTGATTGAAGGAAGACATTTTGTGTTGGTGTGAGTGATTTGATGTATTTGGAATAATACGTTGAGTGTTAGTTGGTTTTCTATAGATTTCAAATGTAAGTGATGAGTGTTCCTTTACAATAAGTAAGTCCAAGAAAGGCAATTTGTTATCCTGTTCCACTTCGTAAGTAAATTCAATGTTTTTAAGAGCCTTATTAATTGTTTCTAAAGTTTGGGGTAAGATGTGTTTTTTAACTATGCTGAAAACATCATCAACGTAACGCCACCAGATTTCAGGGAGCTGGTTTTTATCTTCTAATCGTTTCTCTAAGTTTGCCATAAAAATCTCACTTAGTCAATATGAAGGCACAGATTGGATAAAACAAGTACGTACATACATTAAATTAACTAAACTTTGCATGGAAGAAAACTATTTTTCCTTTAGAGATGAAACATATAAACAGTTAAATGGAGCCCCAATGGGAAACCCTCTTTCTCCATTTTTAAGTGAGATTTTTATGGCAAATTTAGAGAAACGATTAGAAGATAAAAACCAGCTCCCTGAAATATGGTGGCGTTACGTTGATGATGTTTTCAGCATAGTTAAAAAACACATCTTACCCCAAACTTTAGAAACAATTAATAAGGCTCTTAAAAACATTGAATTTACTTACGAAGTGCACAGGATAACAAATTGCCTTTCTTGGACTTACTTATTGTAAAGGAACACTCATCACTTGCATTTGAAATCTATAGAAAACCAACTAACACTCAACGTATTATTCCAAACACATCAAATCACTCACACCAACACAAAATGTCTTCCTTCAATCACATGATACATCGAATGCTAACAATCCCCCTCAGTGAAACTGGTAGAAGAAAGGAACTTAACTACATTTTTGAAACAGGACAATTAAACGGTTACACAAGACAAACAATACAACAACTCATCGACAAAAGAACACGAGAACAATACAAACGTTCACTTACTACTCTGACACAAGAACAACCAACACTCAAACATATAGCCGTCAATTACAACGATGAAACAAAAAAGCTACGCCCAATCCTACGAAAGTTTGGTTTCGAGTTAGTTTTTACCAGTAGAAACAACCAACTCCGAACACTCCTAGGTTCAACAAAAGACCCAATTGACAGTTTATATAAATCAGGCGTTTACCAAATTACATGCGACCACTGCAATAAAATTTACATAGGACAAACAAAACGGACTCTCAATACACGTTTTAAAGAACACGTAGCAGAAGTTACTAAAGCACACAAAGACACAGAAAAAGGACATGTACACCATTTCAAATCAAAAGTTGCAGAACATATTTACAATGAACAACATTTCCTTAACACAAAAAATATCCAACTCTTACGACATATTTCAAATCCTTGGAAGCTTGACGTAGCGGAAAGCATAGAAATTTTCAAACAAAACCACAATAAATTACTAAACAAAGATCAAGGAAATGGGTACTCTTGGCTGTTTAGACTTATACCTAACCTTCACACACACAATACATAAACACATTTATTGACCACCTGCCAAAACAAGCAGGAATTTGTAATTTTGACAATCCTTTCATTTGATTAGGTACACAATTAAAAAATGACCTCTTGTATACGATTACAGGTAGAATCTAGTTCTAACATACCCACACACTTTTTCTAGTATAAATAATAGATCCATGCGATGTTCTCTTCAAGTCGAGTACTCGACACTGAAGAAGTCTGTAAGTCGCAGACGAAATAGGCCCATCTGTCAAGATAAGCAACACATATTAGAGGTTAAAGGTATTTGCTCACCTTAGTGATTTTAGTATTTTTTTTTTTGCAAAAAGTGAAGTGTTAAAGTTCATTTGTAGTTTTAAACTTACTCTAATAATCCCTCCCAAAGTTTAATATAAAAAAGTGTAGTAGCAGAAGTTACTAATGCCACAATACTTACATTTGATTAGGTACACTATTAAAAAATTACCCCCTGTATACGACAACAGGCAGAATCTAGTTCTAACATACCCACACATACCTAGAAGAAATAGGCCTATCTGTCAAGATAAGCAACATATAAGAGTTTAAAGGTATTTGCTCGCCTTACTAGTGATTTTAGTGTTTTATTCACAAGTGAAGTTTTGAATTTAATTAGGAGATTTTTCTCTCAAACATACTCTAATAATCCCTCCCCTAAATTTAATAAAAAAAAAAGTGAAGTAACTACCAATTAAATCATTTGGAAAATCGGCGATATAGTTCTAGTACAAAGCTCATAAGTAGTCAAAAGGGTTCTCATTAGCATTCCATGCTTGCTTTGACAAAATATTGTTCTCCGTGTGCTTATTGGTTACTTGGGTAGCTATCTCAGATAGTAATGTAGCATGTTTCCATTGATCTAACATAAACAACTTTCATCCGATCAGGCGAACATTCCAATGACCTTATGCATCGCTCGCTCCTCATCGCCGCATAGCCATGGAACAACGAATTCACAGCTCTGAACTTACACATGAAAAACGCGAAACAACTTTTGCAAGTCAGAGCTTAAGCCATCTATCATCAGGCTTATTTGCACGTATTGAAGAAAACACTCTCCATTGAGAGAGAAATTAGACATTCGTCATTCTGATAGTGTCGTGAAATTTCTGGAAAAAAAAACGCATAATAAGCTCCAATTTGCCATTTCGCCCTTTTCACATGTTAACCTAGAACATATCTCCGACCCGACGGCAATAAATCGATCTGAAAATGGCGAGGAAATTGAACTCTTGGCGTTTGACGTTGTCCATTCAGCAGTGTAATACGGCGGCACATCAGCCGTTGAATTTTATCAAAAGGAGATCAGCGAGACAGATAGAAAGCCGACCGGAATGAATAATCTAAAATCAATAGACTATTTCAATGAGGCTCTCGAGCGAAACTGCTAAGAACTGGCAGCGATATTCGACTGTTGAAAACGAGAGCCCTTTCCACTGGCAAAATGCCGTTTTAATAGTCGATGTTAGGCTGTTGCCCTCTTGCTGATAATCGTGAGACTTGACAATGAGTGGAAATCGGATAGGAATCAGAGCAAAAGAAGGCAGTCTCGAGATCTTAATCGTCTTTTGATTTAATTACATCGGCTTAACTCGCCGCACGGATGGATTGAATAACGACCCAGTTATATGAGTGTTTGGGTAGGATTTAGTTTTTCTTCACGAAAATAGCGTGGATGAATTTCTTTGAAAGAAAATTCCTGCAAAATATTTTGAAAGCCCATCAAATAAGTTTGAAATTTCCAACATACTGAGATCAGGTAAAGATGATGCCATCATTGCCACTTCGGCAGTCAGTTCAAATAACAAACTGCCAAACGAATTTAAACAGATTTCATCCGTAGCCAGTTTGCAAAGGTTCAATGTTCTTAATGTTGCGAGAGAAAATCAATTCATTCAGAACCATTACCTACCTGTCTGTACTAGGACAATTTTCTACACACGATGGTTTCTCACCACCCCTGCGACTCCATAGGAGCAGTTATAGCAAGATTTTTTCCTTCAGCTAGATTTAAAAACTCATACAATATTCGTTTAGTTCACCCAAAACCTAGCAGCAGAGAAATAAGTGTGAAACTATGTAACTTGTGTGAGGTATCACACGATTTTAATGTTTAATTCGTTTTTTCTTTCCATTCTCATTTTCATAATGCAGCGTATGGTGTGGCAGGGTGTGCCAATAAGAGCACAAATCAATCTAAGGCTGGGGTCAGGGAAAAGTAGTGGACGTAATAGTTTACGCAGACCACATGAACACCATCCGAAAGGTAAGGGAGGGTTGGGTAGGGTATAGAAAGATTGGTGAAAACTTGACATAGTAATGCGATTTTGGAGGTAAATTTTACACATTTCAAATACATTCTCAATTGAGCAACTTATAATGCGTTAACTAAAACCATTTTAACAAAATAAGGAAATTCATACATGTACATAAGATTTCAAAAGAAGACATAGTAGTACTTTGACTTTAAATCAGTCCCACATACACTGTTATATAACCGAAACATATTTCAATTTAAACAAAATGTCACTTCAATCACTTGTTCTTTGCTTGTTATTGATTTAGATAAAAGTGTTAATCAACAATGAGTAAAAAACTAACAAAAAAACGTAAAAAAAAATCATGGAATTATTGTGACACAAAAGTAGAGCAATTCTTGCTGAAAACAGGCCGCCATCGGCACCCAGCGTAAGAATTTCAATTTTATGTCACTGATCGCTAGTACTTTTGATTCACTTCGGCAGTGGTTTTTTTTTTTTTTTTTGAAAACTACAAAGCTCATATTTGGCCACAATATGCGTTGTACTGAAGCTCATCTTAGTGCGAAGTTTCAGACAATTCGGCTGAGGAAAGCCCATGCCAAAGTGAATCATGGTAGTGCCCAAGTGGCTCTGCACCCTATATGCTTAACCCTTTCGGGACGGACCATTCATCATCTCGTAGAACAAAATTTTCTTTATATTGGCTATGCTATCAATCCATGAACTTTTAAGGGTCAAATTCAGACCAGCACAATTGTGCTGGTCCGTCCTCAAAGCGGTTGATGTCCGGAATTTTTTTTTTCAGAAAATTGTTCCAGTCATGCCTTTTAAAAAAAATTGGACCCGTTTTTTTTATTTTGTCATTAGGGTTGTCTTTCGTGGAAATGGAAATGGAAATGGATCTAAAACAATGTACGAGAGATGAAAATACTTCATATTCTCTCTAAGATTCAAAACATTAGGTGACGATGATGTTCATCGTTTTAATTCAAGAACTAGCCTACGTCATAGAAAAATGGGTAAACATACATGTGTGAATAACTTGAATACTAATTGTCTCAACCAAACCATCTAGGTTTTGCTATATTTGTTTATGTCCTCAAATATTATATAAAACTTGTTTTCAAAAATAATTGATGCAATAAAAATCAAAATTGAAAATAATAATAAACCTTCGAGTTGTTTACAGGAATACTTATAAATAAATGAAACCCGAGATTAGTACTGTACCATTTAATTCCACTAGAGCTTGTATCCTTTGACAGATACGTGTAATTTGACCTCCACTATAAGGCCGTTATCAGAGTCATGTATTAAACTTGAAAAATTACGTTATTTTTTAGAGACCCCCTCCAACCTCTTTCACTCACTTTACCTAACATATACACGCTTACTTTTGAAATCACATAGTCCTCCTTCAAATGATACTTAAACGTTGTTTTTGTAAAGGTTGGTAACATGGAACTGATTAATATTCAATAACTGGAATCATACATTTCATTCCTAGAATTAAAATGGAAACGTCAAAACATTCAGTCTGCATAAGCAGCTTCCCTAAAAAATCATGTGTCCAACAGCTTGGAAATAATCAACAAGAATGACGCATTTTTAAGTGCAAATAATTACCATAAAATTTCTTCTTCTTCTTCTTCTTTCTGACGTTACAGAAGCCTGCTTCTCAACTTCTCATGAGCACTTCCACATTTATTAAGGTCAAACAGCTTGGAATATGAAACATATCAATAGAGATCGGACATATAAAATGCACCAAAGCCGTTTTCCCATTAAAAATGGTCAACTTCAGAGAGCTATATTTCCGCCGTTTTTCAACTGATTCTTATCATTTTTTTGTAAAGGACTACAATTTACATTATTTTTGATAACTATTGAAAAAGTTTAGTGGAAACTATTGATTTAAAAGTTGCAGATAGGCTGAGTTTTGACCAAAAAAATGTACCTGGGCACAAAGTAATTTATCACAACAACCACGCGTCCAATCTTGAGTGATAAGGACCAAATAGTTTGAGGACTCCTCAATGATACGACGTGTATTTTGTCTGCTACATCACTTTTTGCTTTGGTGCATTATGTTGTCAAATTTCAAGCTATATGTAACTTTTGAATCAATAGATTTTATATCAATTTTTCAATAGTTATTAAAAATTTAGGTTTTTTGAAGTCCGCTGTAAAAAAAAATAAGAATCGCTTGAAAACGGTGGACATATACACAGCTAAAAATTTTTTGTAAATTTAAGTTTATTTTCATGCACATATTTGTAGCATCAAAATAAACGTAAATTTCAACGACCAATCCATTATTTTTCAATTCAATTCACTTTAAATATACACGACCATGTAATATTCAAGCATTTTAAGTTGAGAATTGAATGTATGTTAATTTAAATTTACATGATACTGTAATAACACACGAATTTGATTTATTTTTACATTAGACTTCAGTTTACATCACATTGAAAATTATATATTTTTTTCTGTGTAGCTTTTTGCAATTGGCCATTTTGCGAGGCAAAACGGCTTCGGTGCATTTAATATGCCCGATACTGTATGTAGTTTATCAATTATTTTGACATATCACTTAAAAAAAAACAAAGACAAAAGAATTGAGTTCCACTGGTATGTGCCAATGGCGGCCTGTTTCCAGGGAGAATTTCTCATTTCTACTTTTTTTTATTAAATACGTAGCCCTACGTCAAACCTTCATGATCTTTACACATTCTTTTAAATTTTCTAGCTAGGTTAAAGTTAACATAACATTTTTTGCCTTGTCTCAACACCAGTCTTATAGGTATACCTATCTGCATTGACGTGTCATTCGCAATCTAAGTGCTCGGGCCAGAGCACCAACCACGAAACTAGTAGCTTCATTCACGTAGGGGTATCTGGGGCAATATGCACCCCCGGAGCAAAACGACTTATTGGGGTTTCTATGAATAATTAAAAAAATTTGGGACATTTTCCTTTGAGTTCCTCTTGTAAAATAGTATGTTGCACAGCTAAAAAAAATGTTGTTAACTTACGTTCATTTACATGCATATATTTGGAGCATCACAATAAACCTAAATTTCAACGACCAATAAATTATATTTTAATCGAATTTACCTTAATTTTACACGATCATGTAATATTCAACGATTTCTAATTGAAAATTGAATGTATATTCATTTAAATTTGCATGATGCTGTAACAACACACGAATTTGATTTATTTTTACAGTAGACTTCAGTTTACATCACATGGAAAATTTAATATTTTTTTCTGTGTGGGTAAAGTGGGCAAATGTTTGATTGGGACAAGAGGTTATTTTAAAGATTTCTTATAATAAAAATCAAAACAAAAGTTACAAATATCATGGTGGTTCAAATACTAATGAAGAAACTTTCACCCGAAATGTTTTGAAAATCGATTAGGATTTTGTAACATTTATGGCTTTATGCGGGTTTTAAACAGGAAAATTGTAGTTTTTAGTATTAAAAGAATGCAAAATTTTCAAAAAATGATGTTCCGGTAATTGCAGATTAAAAGCGTGCAGAACGCAAGGCAGGGCGACATGATATGGAGGATACTTATTTTTGGAGCAATGCTGTTGTCTTCCCTGGACAGGTTGAGGATTTTCATTTGACTATGATGAGTTCATTCCAATTGTATGTTGCACGAAATCCGGCTGTACATGGTAAACTTTTTGAAAAGTGAAAATTGAAAGGATGGACTGAAAGAAAAATTTCTTTTGTAAATTGTGAATAGAATGTTTCCATTATCTCCTTTGTATTTCAGTCTATCCAAGATTGTCACTTCAGCCAAGGATGAATAGTTGATAATTCTTGTGCTCGCAATGTTACGTTTAATTAATCGATAAAAAATATATGGAAGGTTCGTCACTATAAGTGTCGGCTTAAGTGCTTATTATTCCTGGTTTATGAAGTTTTGATGAGCACGTACATACATACACGTGCAAAACTATCCTTTGTATAGCTCGACATTAAAAATGTCAACGCAATGATAGCTAACTTTTGAAAATGCGGCTACATGAATCGCATCACTTACCAAGGTGAATCCTGACCATGTAGCTTTTAAACCCTCTTACTAACGAAACTTCTTCCTGTGAAACCATGAAGATGCAAAGGTGATCTCGGTCTCAAGTTGCAATGGACGTAAAACTCACATTCCTTTCCTAACCCGATGTCCGTGAGGACGTTATTGACATTACATTACAAGTTTGAAGTCCTTGAAATTGTACATTGAAGATGTATGCTACTCCCAAGCTACTTCTGTTGGTTCCTTGTGCAATTTTGATTATTCCGGTCATTCACGGAGTAGCAATTACGAATTTTACGGTCATCAATGCTTATGCTTTTCAAACGACAAAATTGTTATTTTCGGTTGAATTATCATTGCATGGAACAAAACGAAAATAAAACTCAATTCGACGTTTTATGTAAAGGCGTTCGTGACCTATCATAGCGATGCATTGAGGTGTATTAGTTTTTGTAAAAATGCTTGAAAATAATTTTCGGCCCATAGTGGGGCAAAAGCTCCAATCAGCGGGGTATAAGTTTTTTGCAGTATTGCATTTTTTGGGTACATTACAATTAAACTTGACATCGGCATTTTTTTTTTGTGAAAATTTAGACTACTTTCAAACAAACATACATTTATGGCTGGTATGAAGTATGGCTTTCAATAAAATATCGATTTTTTGATATTGGCCGGCGAACTTTTGTCCCACACTAGATTTGAACAATTCGCTAAAGACAGTCAATTTTAAAAATAATTAAATATTTTTACAAAAGTCTGCTGAACATAAGTGTAACCAATGTGTTGAAGGTTTACTGTATGGTATCACAGTGTAACAAAAATAACATTTTTGCGTGTCTCAAGGATCAAATTTTGTGTCTCTAGTACATTTGGGATTGCTGAATATAATGCCGTTTTCAGAAATATTTTAGCAATTTTTAGTTGCTACCGGTCGCCAAAATTGTATGAAACACTGGTTTCATTGATGTTTACAAGAAATTCAGACTATAATTTATAATTGAGTTTAAATTTCACGATTGAAATTAATTTAATGTAGATGAAATCGACTATTTCAACATACTTGGAGTCTCCATATAAACTTTATCGTTTCTCTTGTATGTAAAATTAAAATACTTCTCTAAATCGTGATAAAAATGACTTCTCAGCATCGAAAGTATTATGAACATTGTTCATAAGTATTGTTGGACACATGAAATTAGAATTCTGTGGCTCTCAAAAACTAGACGTGCTATGAAAACGGCAATGGATTCAGCTAAATTAAGTAAATAGCGGTATTTTTGTGTTTGAGACGAAAAATATGTCCCGCAGTGTATTTATTTCTTTTGAAATATTATAGTTTTTGAACCAATACAATTTTACTAATTACATAAAACACCATTGTGCGTCGTTTTTCCTCAGAGGGCGCTTATTACCCCAGATTCCCTTACCATGTCGCGATGCAACGAGATTTAGTTTCAATTTGTGCACAATCATAAAACAAGAGCAAGACGATGACATTTCCGTTTCTTGCCCTGACAGCCTTTTGCCCCAAGGCAGGGCTGCTTTCTTCACGTTTCGGAAAGGTCAACTCTTTCAACTGAGTGCTGACTTTTCAGAAAAAAATCGTTGATAGATCGACTGTAGTTCGTTGTTTGTGATATATTGGCATTTCATTCTTGACAAAATTAAAAACTGTTATTTTATTTTGTCCAGACAGTTTTTAATTTTGTCAAGACTTTTCAGAAAAAAGGCAGATGGAATGGAAACATTGATTTTTTTTGACTAATTAAATATTGAAATTAATTGTCTGGATTTAACTTTGGATTTTTGTTGATTGCTGGTTTTAAATTCACAACAAGCTTCACAATCTGCATTTAATTATAAATTTGCACTTCCTTTATTTTTAAGCCGAGTAGGCTTAAAACATAATTTAGTTTTACAGTATAAATTATAGCTGCAATAATTAATCGTCTATGTTGTATGCTCGACAGTGAATCAATTGTCACTCAACACGCATCACCACTTGAACAGAATATGACAATGATCGCACGTGCGATTTTCTGAGCATTGCCATTTTCGAGAATTTCATCCGTGTTGGTAATTTTGGCGAAAATCGTAAAATACTCGAAAATACGTTTATCGCTAGTTTCGTTGCAATTTTGTGTTATTTTCTAGGTCATTTTTAGATCGATAAACAACAAAACATTTGAAACTATTACTGAGAATTTCGTGGTGTCCATAGTTTATATTCCATGCGAAAAAGGTATCTTCAAAAAGCGTATTAAAGGACTTAAATTTTAATCAACTCGTTGGGAAAAACTGCCACTCCTATTTCATAACACCAAAACAGCCGTTCAAGTTCAAATTCCAGAAAACGTAATGCAACGCTGTAGTTACGTGCCAATTTGAACCTTCCATATGCACATTTTTCGAATCAGCATGAATACTATAATTGAACAATAACATCTGATCAAACGCCCTTATGTATGCAAATATGATCGCAATAAATAAAAATACAGATATGCTTATCTGCATTTTTTTATATTGATTTATTAACTACAAAAAAATTAAAATGGATGGCTGTTTCTACTATTTGATGAAAAACAGGTTCATCAGATCATGATTAAAAAAGACCTTATAATAATGGCTTTCACAGCTAAAAACGCTTCCTTCCTCGCGCGCGGTATACAGGTATAAATGACTGTTTAATGATTTGTAAACAAAATTTGACAATTGAACTGTTGAAGGATTCTTTGGATTATAAGTAGGCTTGCTGGTTGAATGTCGGAAACTTCTTGAAAATGCGAATGTTGTCGATAGTTTTGAAATCGTCTTGCGGAGTTTTCAATCCTGACGAGGTTTTGGATTTTGTTGGAATTTCATGATCACCGGTTACGATTATGAACATTTGTGGTTAAGATCAATGGTGTTTACAAAATTTCTAAGCTATTTATATCTGTAAAAATAATCAGACCGTTTCGTTTTGCAATATCTGATTAAATTGATTATAATAATTATCTTAGAGATATATCGCCTAGCTCAAACTTTTGTAGGGGTATGTGGCGGGACCATCATCATCATCATCATCCTTAGCCGGCGCGTTATGCCCCAAGTTCATATCTACTTCAACGCTTCAAAGATGTGTACTGCTTAGACACATTTTTTCATAACTAGTTACCGTGCTCGCCATATTTGAAACACTTTCCGAACTGTGGTTCCATGAATATATCATCTTTTAAATGTTCTTTATCAACTTAGCACGTCGTTATCTACCAGGAAATAACAAAGTTTTCACACACCAGCCATAAACTTTCAAAAGCCACTCGCTGCTGAAATTTCGAGCCATACCGTTGCAGTACACTATAACAGAACGTAAGAAAACCAGCATCCGGTGATTCGATGGAATTCTAGCACGTAGCTACACCCTTCACTCATAAAGTGCATTATGCGTAGAACGTAAAGGTGAAAACGCGATAAGTACATGCTAGTGAATAGAGAAGAACCCCGTTGAGCAAGCCAACTTAAACTGGAATATCGTGCACCTAGTCCCAGGAACTAACTTTTCCAGTCCTTACTGCATGTCTTACTTCCATATCGTACTGGATGATGATGAGGATGCAATAGTGCAATGCTGACACATGATGATGTGCAGCTTGACTTTCATCTTCCACAGCTATGAGTCAATCAAGAAAAAGACGCCACGTGTTCACTTTGTCACGTCTCGGTAAAATTTTAAAGCTTTGAATTCGTAATAATTTCGGAGGAAACGAGATGACGATCCGAGAAATCTGTTCACAATATTTTTCTGGTAAGGTTTAAAGCTATCTAGATTTTAGGAGAAATTTTGAGATTCTTGGTTATGTTAATCAACCTTAAAATAATCTCTATTCATCTCTTCAGAAATTACAATCAATTATTTCTTCGCCTTCCACTTCATGACCAGCAGAAAGAAACAATCATCGAAAGACAAAGACAAATGGTTGGTTTATTAAATTACAATTAGAATGTATCGGATATTATGGGGACAATGAAAAAGGAACTAACCCACCAGTCAATTGAACACACATCCACATGCTTCGAGCTCGAAGCCTTAGCGTACCACAGATAAACAGACGTAACACTTAGCACCTTCAAAATTCATCGCCTAATTTTCACCATCTCCCTCTGATGAGCATGTTACACGAATTACTGTTTTGTACAACAAGATCTGCAGATAGCGATAGCGTTATACGTCAAACTTGACAAAAAGCGTTCCGTGCGCCTCTGGTTGTGAAATTTGTATTCCAATTAATATGAATAGATCGTTAAACGAGAAATCATTGGAAATGTCATCAGTATCGCCTCTGTTTGTCTGTATGCACACGTTCCAGGCAGAGCAAGTTCCAGGGATAATGATGTGAAATATTACGTGAGTTATTGCTTCCAGCATTCTCCACCTCTACCGAGAACGTAAGCTGATACCGCTTTGCAGCTGAATGACACACACAATAGCGGAGGATGTAAGGACGACGACAACCGGCAACGAAGACCGGTTAGATGCACTATAAATGAAATTGCACCACGTCCTACCGGCAGACCAACCGATTTCGCCCTGAAGCTGCGGTGCCTTCTAATCTCTTAACTTCCGAGAACAATCCTTGAAAATAACACGTATGCTCACGCTTGAGGCTCTCACCCAGTTGCCCACCATGGATATTTGTGGGATTTCAGCGTTCGAAGAGGACCAACTCGAGAAGGGCACAATTTATAGGACGATATTTCTGTTTTGCAGTTTTTTTTATCGTTTATCATTTTGTACTTTCTGCTCCGAAGCACTTCGGCATAAGTGAAAGTTTCTTTGGGTTGATTTATTTGCTCGCAAATGAAAAACGTGCCCCGAAGTGGCGAAAGACGTGGATGGTTGTAATGATTACTTGAGCGGACAGCAGCAAAAAGGTTGCGCAAAATTTCAATTAACAACACAGTTTTCCACTCTTGGGTTGTCTCCCATCTTGGGGCCATTGTTGTGCAATATGTTCCAGGGGCGCCAGGCAGCAAAACATCTCATGCAGAGTCTAATTTAGTGCAGTTAAAGTGCAATCTGAAGCAGCCTCAGTCACTTGTAGATTCCCTCCATGCATACCTAACTAGGGATCCTTCCCAAGAGTCTAATAAAAGTGGCACCATGGTCGTCTTCGTACAAAACATCGCACTAGCGCTGCTGCAGTGGTTTCCATAGGCGTGCGTGCTAAGGTTTGCGCCGAAGGGGTTGTAGTGGACAATAAGATAAAATAAAAAGTTCCTATAATAAAAACAAATAGTTGAAATAATAAATAAACAAAATTTTAGGGGTGATCTAACCAACCAACTAGTATTCAATAACTGAACAATAAAAGAAAAATGTGATTTCTGTGGAGACATCTGTGAAGACTTAAATCGAGACTTCTGTAAAGACCTCTTTTTACAAGAGGAAAACCTGCAAACAGACCCCCTGAGAAGGTGGGAATGCTGCATGACGACCCACTAAAACCAGCCCATGCATTGTACATGAGCGATTCTCGCCGAATCGCTCAAGTGGTGTACAGTGGTGTCCCTTTGGCCTCAGACCCTCATCTCCCTGGGACCACCTTACGGTATTTCTTCGGGGAGGGGCCAGTGCATATAGCACTTAATACATGTAGCAGAAGTAGCCTAGGCTGCTTCTCTTAGCCGACTTAAACAATATTACAAGTGGCCAGACTCGGCAGGGTTAATCCTCTGCAGTCAAGTCTTGGTCGGCGCGCCATAGGTGCTGCAATTCTAACATAATGTGAGTGACAGCCGTAGTTACTGCATTCCAATACTCGGCATCCGCACACATTCTTTCTATCATATTGTTGGAGGACGTGTCCCCTCCACATGTAGCAACGAAACGGGGGCAATCGAACACGACATGCTCCGGTATTTTCTCCACACCAGCACAATTAAGGCACGCAGAAGATTCTAAGTGTCTGAACGACTGATGTACCCCGTTTGTCATAAAGTCGTTTGGCATAAGGTCGTTTGGCTTAAAGCCGTTTGGCATAAAGTCGTTTGGCATAATGGTCGCTTGGCATAATGACCGTTTGGCATAATGGTTAATTGGCATAATGGCCGTTTGGCATAATGATTGACTTAAAATAAATATCAGCATATTTTAAGCTTTTACCGAGATCAACACCACCGAGCCCATAGCAAGAAATTTTGGTAGGTTCTAAACAAGCGTGGTGTTCGTTCAGAGATTTTCCAAGCTGAGAATTTCAAAAATTATTGTGACATCAAAGAGCATCTATATAAATAAAAATGGAATGGTGTTTGTATGTCACGGAATGGCTCAAGAACGGGTCAACCAATGTGCGTGATTCCTTTGCCGTTGCGTTCCTCAAGGGTTGCGACGTGTTTGTGTGGAATAATATTAGCAAAAAACTCACCGAGGAAGTGGGAGAAATAAGAAATTAACTTTGACATTTTGTATAAGGATCTTTCATGGCCTACTCCAAAGCCTACTTGGCATTACGAAGTATGCCGGGACAACTAGTTACTAAATAAAACTCGTGACGGGTCTCTACATCTCAGAACTTAGAGTATGTTGAGCTTGTTGCGATATACATATTTGAAAACAGTAAACTGACAAAGAAAGTTCGCAGTTATTCATCAAAGAAACGCTCAAAGAATATTTAGCTGCAGATAAAGCTCTGTCCCGGTTTGGACGTAACACTCGATGAAAATTACTTGATACAAGAATGGAATTTTTTTTTGCAAAATATCAAAAGCTCTTATCTAAAAATCTATCAATGCGACTTAATGCAAAAATGGCCTATAATCGAGAGCAGATTATTTTTCGTTAAAAATGTTTAGGGCTCTAACGCAAAAAAAAAATCTTCTCACAGCATAGCTCAAATGAACAACACATCTTTAAAAGAAAATATTTGTGGCAAAACATTTCAACGGTACAATGTAAATTCTAATTTTGGAAGTGTACATCATATTACCGAGAGATTTCTCTTTTCGCAGATAATTTGAGCAGATCAATGTTATCGATTGTCGCTCTTTTGTCAGTTGGAAACAAAAAAAAATCTAAAAATATAGCTCCAAAGAACAGTCTTTGTATAAAAGAAGGAGAAATTTATTGAAATTTTATATCAACAATTTTCATAGCTATAATTGTGGTTACATCATATTTAGAAAAAAATAGAACAATTAAAAGAAAGGTAAATTTGTGCTAAATATATAAAAATCTTCAGTGCAAACATTTGTTGCAAATACTATTGGCAATAACTTTCCTAACATTCTTTGAATAAAGTGTCATTTTGTATCAGTTGATTCCAAAACAAGCCTGATGTCGTCAGAAAGATTCAATAGAAACGTAAAAACGTTAAATTGAGAAATTCATGGCTTCAGACTTATTTTGTCAAACGACTATTATGCCAAACGACTTTATGCCAAACGACCTTTATGCCAAACGACTTTATGCCAAATGATCATTATGCCAAACGACTTTATGCCAAACGACTTTATGCCAAACGGCTTTATGCCAAACGGCTTTATGCCAAACGACTTTATGCCAAATGACCTACCACCGAACGATTGAAACCCGTTTGGCATGTTCACGTTGGCATAATGATTGACCTAAATATTGGCATTTTTTAAGCTTTTATCAATATGAACACCACCGAGTCCATAGCAAAACAATTTGGTAGGTTCTAAACAAGCGTGGTGTTCGTTCAGAGATTTTCCGAGCTAAGAATTTCAAAAATTGATGTGACATTAGAGAGCATTACTAAATAAACTCGTGACGGGTATTTACATCTCAGAACATAGAGTATCTTTGAGCTTATTGCGATAAACATATTTGAAAACAGTAAATTGGCGAAGAAAGTTCGCAGTTATTCATGAAGGGAACGCTCAAAGAATATTTCGCTGCAGATCAAGCTCTGTCCCAGTTAGGACATAACACTCGATAAAAATTAATTGATAAAGGAATTGTTTTTTTTTTTTGCTAAATATCAAAAGCTCCAATCCAAAGATCTATCGATGCGACTTAATGCAAAAATAGCCGATATACGAGAACAGATTATTTTTCATTTAAAATGTTTAAGGCTCTAACGCAAAAAAATCTTTTCATAGCATAGTTCAAATGAACAACACTTCTTTAAAAGAAAATACCTGTGGCAAAACTTTTCATCGGTTCAATATAAAATCTAATTTTGGAAGTGTTCGTCAAAAACACTGTCTCTTATCGAGAGAAGGGAAAATTTGTGATTGAAATTATATTTTTTCCAGCATACCTCGGAATGAGATTACGCGTTTGCCCCAAAAAAGTATATGTTCAGTATTGGCAAATTTTAAAGTATTTATCTTTCTTACAACACATCTGACAGGAATTGATAAAACAGCAAAATATGAAAATGATTAACATTCAGCTTTACTAAATAATAAAATTTAAAACAGTATAAATAAAAAGAACAGCCTATTTTTAAAAGAAGGCAAAATTTTTGATTAAACCAATAGAAGAATGGACGCCAAAAATTATTGCGGCATAATGAAACGAAAAACATAAAAAGTGCATTCAGAATCATCTAAATTATTGTGCTACTTTTCCCGAATGAATGGTTTCCCCGAAAAATGGTGACGAGAAAGAACGATAAACAGTCAAAAAAAAGGAAGTATTCTGTCATTCTCGGCTAAACACATGTTATCAAAAATGCTGAGGACGGTAAAACTCGAAAGAACCGCCAATTAAATAAAGAAGGGTGCATATTAGATGGGCAGTTCGTTCGATACCCTGAAATGTATAAAGTTACGACAATTATGAGTGCTAAGAACGTTTCTGGGGATTGGGCTAGTCGGGGAAACAGGATATTCGGGGAACTGGCATTCGGGGAACTGGCGTTCGGAGAAACGACATTGGAAGAACCAACATTCGGGAAAAAGTAGCACAACCTATCGAAGTAACTGCAGTAATCGATTTCTCTTTTCGCTGATAACTTGAGTAGATCAATGCTATCGATTGCAGCCCTTTGGTCAGTTGGAAACAAAAAATACTTAAAAAACATAGCTCCAAACAAGAGCCAATGCATAAAAGAAGGAGAAATTTATTGAAATTTTGAATCAACAGTTTTCATACTAATAATTATGGTTACATCATATTTAGAGAAGATAATTAAAAGAAGGGTAAATTTGAGCTAAATATATAAAAATTAGTGCAAAAATGTGTTCCAATAGCGAAACTCTAAAGAAGAATTAATATTGTAAAGAAGGGTAATTTCTGGATAAATAATAAAATACTATCTGCATTAATTTTCCTTATATACTTGAATTTATTTAAGAGCGAATGATGGTTG
The DNA here is from genome assembly GCF_002204515.2 of Aedes aegypti. NCBI lineage: Eukaryota > Metazoa > Arthropoda > Insecta > Diptera > Culicidae > Aedes > Aedes aegypti. The sequence continues at coordinate 364,752,866 of NC_035108.1, read as the reverse complement.
AATAAAGTGATATTTTGTATCAATTGACTTCAAAACAAGCCTGATGTCATCAGAAAGATTCAATAGAAACGTAAAAACGAAAAATTCAGACTCATTATGCCAAACGACTATTATGCCAAACGACCATTATGCCAAACGACTTTATGCCAAATGACCTACCACCGTCTGAACCTATGCAGGTACTGCCTATAACTGACAGAAACTGCGTCAGGAGGAAATTCATTTCCCCATGGTTTCTTTTATACCAATCTGACACATTTGGTATCAGCCGATTGGTCCATCTACCTTTAGCGGAGTTATCCCATTCCTGCTTCCAACCTCTGAGCATTGCCTCTTTACACGCGTTGCGAACCTATTTGGTTGACGCATTGAACATCTTACTTGATGATGAGCCTGATGGGCGTCATCCCGGCTATGCGATTATAAATGAGCCTCGTAATGTAATAGCAATGAAATTTCTATCAGAATTATTTTCTGAATATTCGCCTAGTATGCGATATGAGTTGTACAAAATATCAGCCTCAAATAAGCACTTTTGGATTCCTGTTATTTTTTAGAAATTTAAGTTTCCTTCCATACTGCCATAAAATGCACACTTGGTACCGTAATTTCGGGTGAAATTGATCATTTTTCACGGTTCTTCTAGTCTATTTTCTATAATGTTAACAATGCCAAACAACTAAATGCAGGAAAACAAGTACGAAGGTGAGCCTCATCGACTTATGTACCGAAATTTTCTAACAAATATAATTTTAGTGTTAACAAATACCTCTAAAATAAAATATCAGAGGAACTCATTTCGGGGTGAAATTGATCACTTGTCAATACCATTTTTGTTAGGTTCCAAAACAACTCTATATGATAAATTTGAGCTCCCTGAATTCGAATATGCTTGTAAAAATCTTAACAATGCAATATTTATATAAATAACGAATAATTAAATTTCAAGAATAACGCGGAAAACGCCTAAATGTATGCAATTTCCTAAGGAATTCAATGACATCTAACAGAAATTTAATTATTTCAACCATATGAGCAAATTGGTACGAGTTTTGGTGATGAAATCTGGTTTGGGGATATATCTCAAGCATCTTCACAAACTTTCAGGTTTATACCATGTTCAAATCCTTGTTTATTAATAGAAGTTCATAGGTGTTTGTCAATACTGCACCGTGCATGATTTTGAAATTTTACGTTATTTTCATAGTAATAAGCATTCTTTAACGCAAAAAACTTCACAACACACAATTCGACAATAGTTACGACAAGCACCGTTCATTTACTGTAACTTACATTGATATTTGTGCTCCATTACGAATAAATAGAATCGTGTGATACGATGATCAATTTCACCCTACTGATCAATTACACCCGATTTTACGGTATTCCATTTACTCAATGTCTATTTTGTCGAATGTTACAAATATGCAGTTATGGGCAGTGGAGTGCGCCAATCATCGAGGGATAACACTCCTTAATTTGGCGTACAAAATCATGTTAGGAATCCTGTTCACCAGATTAAAACCGCATGAGGAGTCCTTTGTCGTCGAAAATCCTATAGAATAATACCAAGCTCGTTTTCGAGAGGCCGATCAATGACGGATCAAATCCTAGATAAATTCCGGAAGTGCAACTTGCATACGCATCATCTGTATGCAAGTAGATTTCAAAGCAGCGTGAGAAACGAGTTGTAGCAAATCATGTCAGAACATGGTTTTCCGGCGAAGCTAATTAGACTGATTCGAGCAACGCTTGAAGGATCGAAATAATGTGTGTGGGTGGTGGATGAGATTCCGTCATCGTTGGTAACCTTGGATGGATTGAAACAGGGTGACGCTCTTTCTAACTTGCTGGACTAACATAAAGCTCGAAGGTGCTATCAAGAGACTCGATGTGCGGGGAAGCGGTTCATACCATTACCACACATTCTCATATGCTCCTTGGTTTTGTGGACGATTTCGACATCATTGGGATTGACCGTCGGGCGCGTTCGTGCCTCTCAAGAGTGACACAGCGAGGATCGGACTCACGATTAACACCACAAAGACGAAGTACATGACAGCTGGTGGTTAACGTGGGTTCGGATGTGTTAGTGGTAGTGAAATGGTTCTAGGTGGTGTGAAGTTTAAAGTGATTGCAGAAGTGGTGTATCTTTGAACACTAATGACGTGCGATAATAATGTTACCGCGAGGTGAGAAGACGTATTTATTGCAGCTGCGATTCGGGCTTTCTATGGGCTCCGTAACCAATAACCATCTGAAATGCGGTAGCCTGTAAACGAAAGCAAAGCTCGCGTTATACAAGAGATTGATCCTTCCTATTTTCCTATATAGCCATGAATCTTGGATATAGAAGGAAGTCGACCGGAACTTCCAGGGTTTTTGAACGTAAAGTGTAGCGAACAATACTCATCGGTTAATGAGAAAAGGACATCTGGCGGGATCGCATGAATCACGAGTTGCACCAAGTGTATAAAGAGATGGACAAAACACAGGCAGGTTGCGTTGGACTGGTCACGTTGCCGTATGCCGGATGAACGACAAGCAAACTTAATATTCAACAGAGAACCCGAACGAGGCCGCCGACTTCGTAGTAGGTCGCGCACACAATGTTTTTTTATAATTGAGGAAGTCTTAATTTCACTTAAACGTTCAGGGCGACTGGAAGCGATTGGCCCAGGACCGAGCCCAGTGTAAAAGACTCATCTATTCGGCGTAAATTCATCGTAGCGAATTGTAGCCCATCAAGTAAGTTATTCTGCGCAAAACTTCATAACAGATCTAATTTATACTTACCATATATATACACCATATTGATTGAACTATGATTTCCCCATTTTTCGACCATGTCCGGTATTGGGTGCTGCCCGGCAATGTGATATATATAGCACATTGGCTGTCCGGTACTCGAGGATCGTCCTCAGTAGTAAAAATTTCAGTTTTCATTAACTTATATTAACTTATCATCACTCTTTTTATATAGCATAATCGAACTTATCTACATTTTTTACGTCTTCTTACTTTTATAACCACTCGGCTAATGAAGGCCCCATCATCATCATCATCATCTATCAGACACTTATTCCCACTTAATTTTTACCTAAAATAGATAGAAACATTAGAATTATTGGAAAGCATTGTAATTTTAGCTTTTAGAAAACAAGAGTTAAAAAACTCTGTTGACATTGTCAACATAAGAAATTTTAATTTTCACGAAGCTTACTGAGGTTGAGCTATAAAAATTATGGTGTATGTAAGAAATGCCAGAATCAAATATTATAGCAGGCTAAGTGAAAGTTAAACTAGTGATAAGTGAAGCAGATAGTAGTTAACAAAATAATTGAACTATCCTGCATTCGTCCGGGAACCGTTGACCGTCACCTGAAAGAAAAGTTGCACTTTACCTCCGTCTGCTGCTGCTGTTGCTGTTGACAAAATAGATACTATTGAATGTAAAAAGATACAATTTCTCTTGACAACTTCTACAGTTAATGTTCTGGGTCAAGTTCTAATGACAAGAAGTTAGATTCAAACTGTTTTAAAATTAAATGAAAAATGAAAATTTCCTGGGAAAAGACCACCCTAAGATTATGGGCCCAGAACCCCACATTTGTAAATCCGGCCCTGATAATACTCATCAACCAAATTCATGATAATATCCAATGCTGACATGTTTTTTGTGCTCATGAAGTGTAATGTATCTTGCTATAAAAAAGAAAAGAAGAATTGGGTTGTTTAGTGATGAAAAATTCACAGTTTTTTGTAGCTTGATCGAAAGAGCACATTTTTCTAAGTGTAATTTTATTGCGTTTTAATATCTTAATTTTGATATAGTAAATGATTAGAACAGATTTCATTCCGTTGAGTGAATGACATTTTATTTTACACAATTACATCTCGTCCCGAAGTAAATTTTGCCGAGGGGTGATTCAAACGCGATTTCCATATTAAATTCAAACGTGTTTTAAAAATAGTTCCAATGCACTAAAGAATATGAAACATTGGATTCTGGCTCAGTTTTTAACGTAGAAACAGAATATGTTAAAACAGGATACCTCTAAACAAGCCAATTGTATATGAAGACTCCAAGCATGTTGAATGGTCGAGTTGATTGAAACTTCATCGTGCTACAAATTTTACCCTAAATGAAAATTTAGGGTGCACAACTTTAGGTATAAATATTTCCATTATGAAAAAAATAAATCGTGTATGTGAAAAATGAGCTGACTTTTTCGATAATTGTGAAGGGTTTCAAAGATCAGAAATGTGTCCTTTGAAATGCACACAGAAAAAATCCGTTCTCCTATCCGTGAACAGCAGGCGTGAACTCGTCAACAAGCAAAAATACACCGTGAACTAGATCATGTATACGAGAACGTTCATGGTAGTTCACGGTGTATTTTTGACAGTTCACGTTTTCCAGAACGCTTTTTTGAGCGTGCAGTTGCCTTGCAGTCGTCCCACAACTATTAATCCTTTCCATGGCCATGAAGTATCATTATATTCGTGCACAAATAAGAATGCAAAATGGCTACTTTGGCGAAGCAAGCTTTTGATTAATAACTGTGTAATACTCCTATAACACTAAACTAAGCATTTGTGTGAGCGACGCTGTACATAACTTGCTCATTTTTTAAGATTAGTTGTAATTGGCAGTTTTTTCATCAAAGATTATCCCATCTTTTAATCAGATTTTTTTCATAATTAATGTCAATATTGCTCTTCATATTTCCATCATACAATTGATTACCTGCTTTGCTCTTGCCCACAGTTGATCAGCAGAAGTTTTCTCGTTTCATTTTGTATGGGGAAAGGCATCTAACTCGTTTCTCGTAAATGAAGGCATTTATCGAAAAAATATTTGGTAAGCGTGATAGTCATTATCATAACGTACAACCGGTCCCAAAATTTTTTCGAAAATAGTTCCCAATTTTGATAAATAATTCGTTAGATTCATTTCACCATACAAATATTTTTCGCGTTACCTTTTAGCGATTGTTCGTGCATAGACACTAGAGCAAGTGCGTTACTATGTGGCGGTTAGCGATTCAGGGTATGCATGTAGCCCATTGCCCTTTTATGGATTATAGGCTATTCTTTATACTAATACAATTAATTAAATAACTGGAGGATAAGGGAGGATTTTTCAAACAAATCACCTTTTTAATAAATATGCTGTTCTTTGGATTCTTCCTGTTCTACAAGTTATTGGAATTGTAGATGTAAATATTTCAATCGACAATTTTCGTTTCAATATGCTCTTGAATGATTATGTGGAAACAACACTTGGGAATCAGATTAAAGAGCTCTTTGCAGATGAAAGAGCTCTTTGCAATAAAATCAGCAACATTATTTCGAACCTGAATACACGTCATGCTAATAGGTGAATACTGTGCTATGTTACATTTGAACCTGACTGCTGTATCTAAGATATATCTATCTATCTATATAAATAAAAATGGAGTGGTGTTTGTATGTCACGAAATGGCTTCCGAACGGGTCAATCGATTTGAATGATCATTTTTCCGTTTTGTTCGTTAAGTGTTCCGACGTGTTTGTGTGTATAAAAATCCCAGGATATTCACCGGGAAAGTAGGAAAAACGAGCGTGAACGGAACTGTCATTTTGTATGGGACGATCCATAGCGTTTTTCAACAGCCTACTTGATGGCAAGAGGAAGTTTGCCGGGCCCACTAGTACTCAATCAATTTTTACTTTTCAAAATCAATGAAATTCAAATATTTTCAAAGTGTTCTCGTTTAAATTTACATATGAGGCTGGTAAAAAATGATTGAAAATCATCAAAAATTGTTTGCAGAAGAGGCAAAGGAACTGTTCACACTACATTAAATTATTGAGCAGACTCGGAGTGGAAATGTAACGCCAAGAAGATGGTTGTCACACAACCAGAACATTATTAAGCTCTTATATTCTTATTTTTATATCCACAAGTTTTCCCTTCTTAAGAATAAACGTAATTGAGTAAGAGAAATATTACAAAAATCACATATACTCACTAAAATAAACATCGTTAGAATCAAATAACATGGTGATTGCACATAACACCCAAAATAGTTATATATGACCAACCAGGTTATGCTACATTGCCCAGAATGTCGGTTCCCCGAATGTCGTTTCCCCGAATGCCAGTTCCCCGAATGCCAATTCCCAGAATATCCAATTTCCCCAAGTAGCTCATTTCCCCGAAAAGTTTTTGGCAGTCATAATTGTTATGACCTAATACATTTCAAGGTGGTGAACGTATTTTATATCTGTTATGCACCCTTTTTTATTTGATTGGCGGTTCTTACGAGTTTTACCTTCATCAGCATTTTTAGCAAAATGTGTATAGTCGAGAACAACTAAATATCTCCTTCTTTTGATTGCTTATCGTCCCTTCTAAAGGCAGAACGGTGCACTGAAAACTATTATAGCACTTATTTAAACTGCACAACTTTCGGGGAAAAGGGTCATTCGGGGAACTGGCGTTCAGGGAACCGACATTCGGAGAAACGAAATTCGGGGAAAAGCAGCACAATCGACCAACCAATCATCCTACAAACTCGTAACGCTTTTTGTATGGATGTTGCAATATTTTTATGAGTTGTTACATCTTGAGGACACCCAACCAACCCAATCATCGTAATGGAACTTTTAAAGTCGTCCGAACAATTTTAGATATAAGACGAGTTTCAAATGGCACACACGCAAGTTGTTTTATGCCAAACGTTCATTATGCCTTACATCCATTATGCCTAATGGCTTTATGCCTAACGTCCTTATGCCTAACGTCTTTATGCCTATTGGGGTATACTCGAAAATTTAAGTCTTATGCTGCAATCTTGGTGAATACCTAAGCAAGCAGGTGAAAATATAGCTTAAAGATATGAAATTTTGATGTGAAGTGCTGAATTTGACATTGACATTGAGATAAAAGATCTGAAATCAATGAAAAGATTCTGAAATAACGGAGGCATATCATATTAAGCTATTGAAATCTTTAAGAAGAAATTCATCAGATTAACTTTAGTAATATGTTACAGAAGTTTCACCAACTAATTTTTGATGAATCTTTATCTCTTATCAAGCAAGTCAACATCACGCTTTGATTGTCAGTACTTCGCCTCTGCTTGGGTTAGCTCACTAAAACTAAAGTGAAACTCAATAAAACCCTTTTTTAGGAACTCTGGCGTCCTGTTATCCAAAATTCTGTCTTGCTAGGACATTTCTGAGTGAAACATCGAATTCATCAACCCCAATTTTACTAAAGACAGATGATTGAATTCTTGAAATACACAAAAATGTTGTTGTTGCAACGCTGTTAATTCAGATATTCGTTTTTCATGAGGGTCTTGAGTAAAGAGCATTTACGTTTCTGAAACAACTCGGGCCGAATAATAATCGTGAAAACTGATGTTTTTCAGTATTGTAGTATTTTAGGGTTCTTGGAGACAACTCTACCAATTTGTATGATTTTTTTTTTCAGAAAAGTCCTTAATACCAGAAATTGACCAGTCCATCTTCTATGTGTTGATAAACTGACTAAAAGCAAAATGGCGATCATAGAAATTTTATATGAAGAATGTCGGTCTTTAGAATAACATCGAAATATCTTTAAAACCAGGCGATCAATTATCAAAATCGATACAGATGTTAATAAAAATGTTTTTGAGAACGTGCGAAAAAATCGAGCAAAAACACCGAGAAATAAATTTAATAATTGAAAATTATTTTGTAATATAAAAATTATGCTGCCAGTAGACGGTAAGATATCTCAAAAATGGAAGACTTCATATAGAAATTGTATGATCATTACAAAACGCTTGATCCTTTCATGGAAAGTCGAGTTTGTTCTTCTATTTTCTCGGAAATAAGTTATTTTCCAGTATTCCTGTGCACACCATTGCATGAACGTTACCAACTGCTTGATTGAAGGAGCCAGCATTGCAAAATCACACACAAACATCCTGCCTGTAGCGCGTAGATACGACCGAGACTGAAAAACACAAGCTCGCGCGTATGGTGTAACCCACTTCATACAAAGAGTCGAAACCTTGCTGTTGATGATACGGTTGACTTTTGCGTTGTTTTGCGGTGCAGGTCCCCGCCAATTCAGCAATGACAGGCATTTGCAGCACCAATTTTCGCTTCAGTGGAAAGCAGTGACAGATTCCACACGCTTCAAACCGGCGTGATAAGTAAGTGGTTTTTCCATGGTTTGGGAAACTTTACAACAACGCCGGCCAGCCAAGCAATTTGCAGTACGGAGAAGTGCATCAACCAATGGATCACTTGTATGGGCGCTCTGGAAGGTGTGAGACCAAGCCACAAGTAATGCTCTGAGATGAGAAGTCGTAGTAAATTTTATTGAAGGTTTTTTTTTGCATAACAAGGTTCTACTTTTGACAGGTATACGAAAAGCTGGTCATTCTCTTTGAATCAAGCTTGACTGTAAAATTAATAATTTTGAATTTCCCACCTACAATTTAAAAGTTATCTGTCAGTTTTTACGCTTCAAATTAATTATCAGAACTTTAAGTCTGACATACTAACTGTAATAGGTGGTGTTTTGGAAGGCAGTGTGGGATCAATATTGAATCATATTTTCACATCTGACTTACCTGAGGTACTTTAGAGATATCAACAATCTTCGTTTTTGGATGACACAGGCAGAGCCGTAGCGTTACCTCATGGCGCCCTGGGCAAACCTCCATTTCTGCGCCCCCTAGTCAAAGGGAAAACTCATCTGTGTTTTCCTTTTATGAAACAAGTTTACATTAAACATATCATAAACATGCCTAGGCAGTTCTTTTTGAAATTAGTAAACAAAAATAAAGTTTGTGTTAGGAACTCAGAATCTTCTTGATAATATTGAATCATTCGATTATTTTAGACTGTTTCTAAAATTTTTCAGTAGAAATCAACAGTTGATCCTATAAATAAAATTCTCAGCATAAATTTATTCATCTTAGAAAAATACGAAGCTATAAAACTCTGTAACTAATCAATTTTTTCGCACAAAATCATCCAAGTCAATTTATTAAAGTAGGTAGCTGAAAGGACGTTTTGCAAAATACTATTCATTCGATAATATTGTTGGGTAGTCATTTTTAGGTAAATGTTGGTGTAGTTGTTCAAAATCAATAACTTATGTAAAGAAAAAAAGTTCTCAGTTAGTATAAAACATTTTGCCCTGGATTCTAAAAGTAAATGTATAAAAATTTTGTGACAATTTCATCTAGGATTTCGTAAGAATCTATCAGAAAGCATTACAGTGAAACCACCATGAGTCGATATTGAAGGGACCATCGACTCATGGAAATATCGAGCAATGGAACAGCAATCCTTTGGAAAGCTGCTTCTAGGGACCATCATAGTAATCATGAAATTGTGTTTTTAGTATGGTTCCATGAGTCAATATCGAGTCATGGAACATCGACTCATGGAGGTATCACTGTATTTAACTTATTTTTTTTACTTGTCGCCGAATTTGCAAAAAAAACAACTTTGCGCAATAGCGTATCTTTAGGCCAAATTAAAGAAGACTTCATCTGAAAAGGCTACCATTACTAAGAAAAATAGCTGCCTGAAATACACACGTTTTCCAATGTCCTGGAATGGGCGAGAATCCACTCTACGAATCTGTGGATTCCTACTGAGCATCCATAACATTATCCAAGATTTTGTGAGAATTTTGCGAAGATAATGTAAGATTTCTGTTCAATGTTTTATAATAACTTTGCCGAATTTACGTGATTTTTTTCCCAGAATTCGCGTTGAGATTCGCAATGAAGATTTTTTTTTCATTTTGAATTTTTCAATAAAACTATGTTCGAAGAAAATTTCTCAAAGTTCAAAAATAAGTAGTTTTGCCTGTAAAGTAGTAGAAAAAGCTTAGTAGAGGATGCTTTTATTGTAATGCTTATTAATATTGAACTAATTGTTAAAAACATCTAGTTCATTCTCATTTTGATTCTCAAATCGAACGCCACAAATCAGATTTATATGTTAAACAGTTCTAACGGCTATAAGGGCTCTAAAGAATAGTGATTGAAGTCTAATTGCTTGAATTTAGAAGTTAAAAATATATGCAAAAAAAATAGAAAATGTTCGACAAATTTATATTGATAATTTCAATAACTTCTAATATGTCTCTTTTACTTATGAATTCTGCAATCATTTGAGATGCTTACACTGTTAAAAAATAATTTTGGATTTCTTCAATTTTGTACTGTTATGCCTATGATTTTTTTTTTTTAACTGTGAGACGCGTAGGAGAAATATAGTAGTTCTTCCACAATTTTGCCAAGTGCTCATTTTGGCGCCCCCTGAATGCTGGCGCCCTTGGCGGGTGCCAACCTGGCCAACCGCACGCTACGGCACTGGACACAGGCTTCTCCGACAAATAATGAAGCCTGCGTGTCATTTATAGAAGAATTAAAAAAATTTGAATATGTTTTCTTCATTAAAAGTGTAAGATTTCTCATAATGCTTTATAAACTCAACTCATCGAATTTTGGCATGGGGCTCTCATGAAGGGGGCTATGAATACAAAATGCAATGTATCGCATAAAGTTATAATCTAGAAATTATTCGACGTCTCAGGGCGTAGATAACCTACGTGCTTGCCAAGAAATAAGATAATCCATTATTTATTTCTAGATGTCATATACATTAGGGGCCCAGATAGCCGTAACGGTAAACGCGCAGCTATTCAGCAAGACCAAGCTGAGGGTCGTGGATTCGAATCCCACCGGTCGAGGATCTTTTCGGGTTGGAAATTTTCTCGACTTCCCAGGGCATAGAGTATCTTCGTATTTGCCGCACGATATACACATGCAAAAATGGTCAATTGGCATAGAAAGCTCTCAGTTAATAACTGTGGAAGTGCTCATAAAAACACTAAGCTGAGAAGCAGGCTTTGTCCCAGTTGGGACGTAATGCCAGAAGAAAAAAAATGTCATATACATATGAAATAGTAAGAAAAATTTGGTACACGTCGATACCAAGTTTCATTCAACGTATTGAGTTAAATTATTTTCCTATGGAAAACCGTTTGGTTGATCTGAAAAGCTCCTTACAACACAGTCGATGTCCTTGTCAAGTTAACATGTGGATACAATTGCTTTCGCAAAAATCCTTTAGTTCCGCCGGATCGGAACATGTTTGCTGGTACCTTCAAGAAGCATAAACAACCTACAAACAGGATATTTTGAAAGCGGAAAAGGATTTGGGTGTGCCGGATTGAACAGCTCAGCGTCTGAATAATAAATGATTTGGTTTATAAATGTATTACGCACCCCGCATTGTTGAAATAAGCATTCGATGCGATTTATTTACACTTATTTCCCTAGATTGAATCAACCCATACGACGAGATGCTTGGAGGGTACTAAAATGAATTTCAGTAAATAAAGTTGGGTTGAAAAATATAAGCCTTAGATAAATAGAGCAAAACTATGTTAGAATTTAGGAGGTTGGCATAACTGTCTAGACTTGAATTTCAAATGAATATAGCACCCAGATCCGGAGAAGGATAGAGTGCAAATATTTTCGAGTGGGGTTCAATCACCCCTTTGTCTTACTGGGAAGGAATGAGCCATCAGGCAAAACATAATTTGGCCGAACCAATTTCGCAACGCATCGAAAAAATCTCTTGAGGCGTGTTTTCAGCTTCTTTAAATATGCCAATATCGAAATAAATTCCCATTCGAGAAACGAACGGTACTAGTGCTGCTACATACTGGTCATGGTAGACGTATGTTTAAAAAGAACCCGTTTGGTTCACGTGTTTTAAATATTGCCAAATTTTCAGTGACTTTAAGCTGATTTTTTTTAATTTATTTATTCATTATCCATGTCGTTGTTTTTTTTTTTGTTTTGAGGATGATTTTTTTTTATAATTGTAATGACTTACACTGTAGTCACATGTCAGATTACATTTAGTAACATTCAGTAAATTTTCATCAAAATCATGCCACTTTGCGCAATATATGAGAAACATCATTTAAACAAATTGTTTATAAAACATGTTTTGTTGTTACATCGTACGTAAGGTACAACATAACTATATTGCAACTTAATTGAAACAAACAAACGTTAAGCTGTTAGACACGTAGACCTTTTTTGCAACTGGGCTAACCTTCTTGAGTTGTGGGCATTGTAACGTAACTTGCGTGCAGCGAAATTATATTGCGGATGTTTTAAATGGAAGTAATTTGGAACATAACATTAAAATCGCCATTTTTGAAGAAGTTGCAAGAGTTAGTCAAAAAAGTTACTGAATACAACTTGTTAAACTTGACTTCAATGCTTGCTGCAAAACATTTGGAGCAAATCTTGTAGTTTCAATACCGTCAAACGAAAATTGAAATACAAGTTCATTGGAACCGCAATGAAATTTTATGAGCGTTTGATATTAATATGCAACGCAACAACCAGGTAAGCTACAGATGCTTATATTGTTACATCTCTGAAACCATTTTTGGAAAGCATCACTTCGAAAGATGTTTCGCGTGTTACTTGAGGTGTAGTCATAAGTAACAAATCCATTATACTGATGCGATGACCAGTTGTCGGATTGTCCATTATCACAGAGCTAGGCCAACCCATTTCCATGAAACGCAAAGGATCACTGCTACTTTCTTCTTCCCAAATAAAATTCTCTTCGAATGAAACGTTCCGAACGAGAGGCCTAATGGTTTAATCGTTTATTTTATCACCTTAGTGGACATTTTCATTGGCGAATGTGTGAATATTTGGGGTGTTAGATGAACAATGTGGGTGGCAGTAGAAGGATTAATAACCATCAGCAGTCGATTAAGGGGGCTGTCACTTTATGGTGGGATACCCATTGTGTGCTTGAAACGATCTCCATTAATTTCCGCTGGATGCTCGAAACTAATCCAGCCACTCTTTCCGGCTCGGACCGGTTGGCAAGCAGCCTCCAACAAACAGTGCCGATGGAATGGTTGATAAAATTCTCACCTTTCGGAGGACATAATAATCTTCACGTAGTCCAACTCATACCTATACTGCCGAGTAAAGGTTTTGAGTCACCCCTTAAAAACAAATATAAGGTTATTTTCCCTATCTCTGTGAATACTCGTCTAACTAAATCTTTCTATCGATCATTTTAAAAGCAATAGGGTAATCTTATATCTTATTATTATAATTTTTTTCATTTTGTTCACATTTTTTTTTGAGTTGTGATTTTGTTTTTTTCTTAAATTACTCTGAAAAAAAAATATGGATCATTTTCTCATCATATGATCCATGAATATTTTAAATCAAAGTCGCATTCGTACAGCTATTTCATATTCTTTTAAAAGCACTTTTTTGCGGAATATTCAAAATTATCTAAAATAAATGAAACAGTCATACAAGCCATTGTGCGCAGGTTTTGGTTTACTCTTCAGTGTGGTGTACGAAGAAAAAGTCGGCGGTGCGCGAAAATGGACGGACGTATAAAATTTTACTGCTGTCTGTTCGTCTCGAAAAATATTGAATTTTTTCGGTTTCTCTACAACAAAAATATTCATATTATTTTCTTTATAAATTCATTTGAAGTGCTTAGTGCAGTGCAGATGGAAAATGGCATAGACCATTGAAACGTCGGGCATAGAACAAATTTTGTCGTTTTAATTGCTCCTAAGACTGCATTGCCGAAAAAATCTCCCAGCTTGACAGCTCGTATCTTATAATTGTTGGGGTTTTGTGAAAAAGAAAACAATGGATATTTGACGTGTGAACCAGTGACAAATATTGGATCGGAAATAAGTGAAGTGGATGAGTGAGAGAACAACAATTGTGCATGTGGTCTTCCGTCCCACAAAAGAGGTGTTCTGGAAGCAGACAAAGTCTATAAAAGGATTGTAAGATTTGGTGAGTTTGTTCCGATTCTACCGTTCCTCCCGGTAATTTAAACGAAGCATATTATTTTTTCTTATTTGTTTAAAATGTCTCTTGTTACGCTTGTTAGAACGCGATTTTTTTTCTTAATACGATGACCCGAAATAGACAGTTTCTGCTTTGAAAAAAAAAACGTATGTGTAACGCTTTGATCTCGATCGTGTTTAAAGTTTTTTTTGTTCTTTGTTTATTTGGTTTTGTTCTTGTTTTTTTTTTTGTTGATCAGATGACCCTAGGGTATCGGTTCTGTTCTTCATTAGTTTATGAGCGAAAAACTTTACCTAAAATATTTCTGTTGTTAACTGAGTTCTGGATACACATTACGCGAAAGACTAATAAGAATGAACAATAAATAAAATAAGTCTGCCATCTTTTGATTGCCGGCAGCGAAAATTTTTGAATTTTTAAATTTCAAAACATTTGAACAACAATGCATTGGGTCCATCGCTAGCTCTTCAGGCGAATCCTATGACCTTTTACTCCTCCCAATCTCCATCTACGTAACACTTATGAGGGTGTCGCTGAGTCGGTAGCCTCTCGCTAAGTAAGAGCTACATCAACATTTCCTCCACCTCTTTCTAGTAACGGTAAAAATGGACGTGGCCGGGAATAGCGATATTCATACTTTTAGTTGTTTTATTCAAGATTGAATCAAGGTTTACTCCCCAATCTTGTTTCTGAAAGTAGTCCGGATGAGATTATCTAAAAAGAAACATGAATATTGCTAGTATCCAATCTACGAAGTATACCGTAACTACGCTAACGCTAACTCTTCAGTGTGGTTTTACGAAAAAGTTTGGGGCCACCTGTCAAGTATTCAAACCATCTCTATAACTTGTCAACCGATTTCAGTAGTCTATGGCTCAAAATAAATAATGGGGCGTTTAAATATGGTATTAGATTTTACAGAATTTTCTATAGTTTAGATTTTGGAAAATGTCACAATTTCAGAGAAAATTTAAAAATATTATTTGTAAATAATCAAATTAACAAAACTGTTTAATGTTTGTTGTAATGACCTCAAACTTTTGTCTGGGAGAGTTGAACCAAGCCAATCGGAGACTGTCGTCAGGCTATCAAAATCGCGTACTGCCGGAATTGGTTTACTGCTCAAAAATGGTGAAAAATGCTACCACAAAAGTATCACCAACTGTGCGGCGTGCATCGTCGACCCAGGCACAATTCGGGGTATTGATATAAGGATGGGGAACGTATAGCTTTTCTCAATTTTCCAGGGCATAAATTGTTATCATATCATCCACACTATATAAAATGCTAAAATGGTCAATGGACAAGCAAAGTAAGCCCTTAGATATTATCTGTGGAATTGCTCAAACGAATACTAAGCTGAAAAGCACAGAGCCTCAGTTGGGATGTAATACAAGAAACAAGAAGAACATAAAAGGTTGATTTCCTACGTGCTGGCTATGGTAGATCGTCCACCTACAGACGACATCTTTCATGTGCACACCGCACAGAAAGCGTGATAACGTGACCGGAAAACACAAATAAATATCCATCGAACAAAGCAACGTGGTTTCTTTTACGATTGCGTGGGAATCGTTTGTAACTCAATCATTTTATTTTTCGAACTGTTAGCAATTTTGTTAAATTTCTTTAGAGGTGCAATTCAGAAAGGTTCTATTAAGGCTAGTTATTTTACTATGGAGTTCATCCAAAGATCCATGGGTCCTACTAGGGATTCCAAAAGAAATTCTCCCTGGGATTCTACCAGGAATGTTATCAATAATTCCTCTAGAAATTTATCCACAGGTTCATCCAAAATATCCTCCGGGGAAATCCCTTCAGGTATACGTTTATGAATTCACCTAGGCAATCTACCAAAGATTCCTTCAAGGGTTCATCTACAAATTATTCAGGATTTCCTCCACTGATTCCTTGAACGATAAAATCCAAAACATTCCTCCAGTGATTTATTCAGTAATTCTTCAGGGCTTTTTACAAGGTTGCCTCCAAGAATTCCTACAGAGATTTCTTCAAAGATTCCATCAGACCTTCCTCTACGAAAATTCCACATGGAATTCCTCCTGGTAAAATCTAACAGTGATTCATCTAAGAGCTCCTCTACAGATTCTAAGCATTAAATTGCTTCTGTAATTCCTACACGATTTTTTTTTTTGTTATTCCTTCAGAAATTCATACAAAAACACCAGCAGAAATTTATTTCTAACAGTAATTCTACTAATAATTTCTCAGAGGATCACCATCAAGGTACTCCTTCAGAGGTTCGCAAGAAGTTCACCAAAACTTCCTCCACGAAATGCCTCCTGGAATTCGATTCTGCTTGTACTTTTGTTTAAAGGTACCTACAGATTCCTCCGGGGACTCATATAGGGAATCTTCAATAAATTATTTAATAAATTTATCCAGTTATTCGTCCAAAGATTTCTCCTGGTATCCCTGAAGTGACTCTGCAAGACGGGATTTCTTCAGGAATCACTTCAATAATCTACTGGAAGTTCCTCCGAACATTCCTTAATTAGTTTATACATCAAATCCTCGAGTTATTCCTTCAATATTTCTAGAAGAAATATATCCAAGGAATCCACCAAGAATCACCATGAAGAATTCTTCGAAAAATTAGGGTTTGCTTTAAAAATTCTCATAGGGTTATATCTAGGATTCTTTTCGGGGAATTCCCTGTAAATTGTGGACTATTTGGTTTAAATAAACCTTGGAACATATTTGGTTTATATAGAAGAAGGTTTCGACCGTGATTGTTTTTAAATTATTATTATTTTATGGCTATATCGGTCATGCGACTCAAAGGTAAAGGGAGTCTATAGAAGTTAATGATGGAAACGAATAGGTGCATAGGCGTCGCAAGGGAGCGACAAGATTGAAATTCAATTAGGTGGTGAAAATTGAGCAAGCCATTTTAAAGTCAGTAAGCATCGAAGCGTCCTGTATTTTGCCTAGCTTCTCTACTGGAAAAGGGTTGGCTCAAAGCTTTGAGCTTTGCTACCAACACAGGCAAAATACAGGAGGCTTCAATGTGCTCTTATACTGACGGCAATCAACCGAACGGTTCTATCAATCGATGACTGATATTGGGAATTTGCCTGTGTTGGTAGCAAAGCTCAAAGCTTTGAGCCAACCCTTTTCCAGTAGAGAAGCTAGGCGCTTCGATGCTTACTGACTTTAAAATGGCTTGCTCAATTTTCACCACCTAATTAAATTTCAATCTTGTCGCTCCCTTGCGACGCCTATGCACCTATTCGTTTCCATCATTTGCTTCTATAGACTCCCTTTACCTTTGAGTCGCATGACCGATATAGCCATAAAACAATAATAATTCATATTTGGTTAATTCACTGAAGGAGTTACTGATAATTCTATAGGAAAATCATAGTAAAACCATTGAAGGTTTTTCTTATGGAATTTCTGGTGAAAATCTGGTGAAACTCCCAGTGTTAACCCTGGAAGAACTCCTGGTAAAATTCCTTAAAAACTCCTCTCTCGAAAATAAATCGTAAAATAAATCGGGAAATACTGGTGAGGTCTATAGGCCTTCCTCACCCGAGTTGTTAGAGTCCGCGGCTGCAAAGCAAAACCATGCTGAAGGTGTCTGGGTTCGATTCCCGGTCAATCCAGGATCATTTCGTATTAAAAATTTCCTTGACTTCCCTGGGCATAGAGTATCATCGTACCTGCAACACGATATACGAATTCTAAAATGGCAACATTGGCAGAGAAAGCTCTCAGTTAATAACTGTGAAAGTGCTCCTAAGAATACTAATATGAGAACCAGACTCTGTCCCAGTGAATACGTAATGCCAGGGAGAAGAAGAACTGGTAAAAATCAGAATCCTAAAACATGATTATGACTCATGATATCATGATTTCTTGTGGGATCCTTGGAGAACGTCTTGGCGTAAGCCCTGGAAGAAAATTCAAGATTTATTTTTGGAAAAACCACTGATGGAATTTTTGAATTCCTGGTAAAATCAATCTTGGTAAATGTGAGGGATTAACTGCTAGGAAATCCTTAGAAGAATACCTAGCAGAGTTTTTGAAGAAATCCCTGATGGATGTGAATGAGTTCTTGGTGGAATCCGTGAAGAAAATCCTGTTTTGAATCCCAAGAGAACTCCTGATAGAGCCATTGGCGGATTCCGTAATTGCGTATAATAAATTTCTGCTAAAATCACTGGCGAAATTCCTGATAACCCTCGAGTATCTCTGGACGTATTCCAGGATGAATCCTTGCAGAAACTCCTAATGAAATCTATAGAGCAGCTCCTGCTTAAATCCCTTGAAGAACTTCAGATGGAATACCAGGAAAAACTTTTGATGTAGTTCTTGGAGGAACTCCTGATGGAATCCCTAGGGAAACTCTTGATAGAATTCCTGTAGGAAATCAATATAGAATCTCTGAAGGAACTTCCAATGGAGTTTCTGGAAAAACTCCTGATAAAATCCCCAAAGAACTCCTGATGGAATCCCTAAAGGAACTTCCATCGTTATTACTAGGAAAACTTCTGATGTAGTTCCTGGGGGAACTCATAATGAAAACTTATGGAGCTTCTGACGGGAATAGGAACTCCAGATGAAATCTCTGGAGGGATTGCTGATAATATGAGAAACTCCTGATATCATTTCTACAGGAATTCCAGGTGCAATCTCTTAAGCAGCTCTTAGTGGAATCCCAGAAGAAACTTTTGAAAGAATTCTTGTGGGAATTCCCGGTGGAATCTATGAAGGAAGTCCTGATGAAATTGATAGCAGAACTTCTTATGTAATCTCTGGAGAAACTCCAAATGGAATCCCTGGAGGAACTCCTGATGGAATCCCTGGAGGAACTCCCAATGGAATCCTTGAAGAAATTCTTGATGAAATCTCTGGAGGAATTCCTTATGAAATCCCTAGAGTAACTCCTGATGAACTTCGTAAAAAAACTTTTATTGAAAGACTTAGAGGAACGTCTGATGGAAACCCTAGAGAAACTCTTGAGAGAATACCTGGAGAAATTCCAGACATTTTGGAAGGAATTCCTGGTTAAATCAATAGACAAAATCTTGAATAAATTACTGGAGGAACACCTGATGGAATAAAGAAAGGAAGATTTTTGGTAGAATTCCTAAATAAATTCCAAAGGCGTTTCCTGGAGGAGTTCCTGGTGAAATTCCTGATGGATTCCCTGTAGGAACTCTTGGAATCCCTAGAGGAATTCCTTCTTTGAGCTTTTGATGGAATTACAGGTGGAACTTGTTACCGTATACTCTAACAATAGGTCTGTCGACGCACTGGCACGGCAAAAGAAATTGCTCATTAATACTTATAACATCCTGGAATTGCGGAAAGCGACGCTGAAGGATCTTCCCTGGTGCTGGCGAGCGCACAGTCAGACCTAGTCCCGGAGGAACCACGTGTGCCCCAGCGTCAGATAACCAGCCCAACGAAATCCGACCAAAAGCAACGGCTACTACCTATCTCTCGTGCTTGGTAGGCGCGGTGCCTGAAACCCACCCGGAAGAACCACGTGTGTCCCGGCCACCTGTTAGCCAACTCGCCGTACCCTCCAATCGGAGCGACCAAGCCATCAACATCTGACCCGACCCGTCCATCTGAGCATCCTCGTGGCCATAACCGGATTGGTCGGCAAGGTCGTCAAGGAGAGGTCATAGTTATCACGGCGTCGGGTGCAATCCATCCAACTGTGAACCAGTCTAAGACCGTCGTTGGAAGTGCTGCAGAAATCGGTAGCGGCGCACAGTGCTGCGT
Source organism: Aedes aegypti (assembly GCF_002204515.2). Taxonomy (NCBI): domain Eukaryota; kingdom Metazoa; phylum Arthropoda; class Insecta; order Diptera; family Culicidae; genus Aedes; species Aedes aegypti. Next base: position 364,733,211 of record NC_035108.1, on the reverse strand, counting down.
CCCTTGGACAAAAGTGAAAAAATCAACTATTTTATTGCACCAAATCAAGTAGGGTAAATGTTCCCTTAGTTGTGGGTGTTCCTATAGTTGCGGTAGTGCCGTTTTGACTGACTTTATTACATTAACTACAAAACCGACACTGCCAATCGACGTCTTGGCTTGTTGATACACGGAATAGTTGAAAAGAGCATTGAAATTGCTTAAAAACTTACTTGCTTACTTGCTTGTACCAATAGTTGCGGTAAAGTGTTCCTATAGTGGAGGATCCCATAAAAAACAACGGATACCGCAACTATAGGAACACAAATTAAAAATATACCGCAACTAAAGGAACAGTGTACCAATAGTGGAGGTATTATTTTTCACTGACATGCCGTGGATTACTGCGATGAAATCATTTTTCTCATTAAGCCAACGGTCGTTACTTCCCGTTACAACATTAACATGTACATTAATTGCGCATCTTGAATTTGGGCGTTTAAATGAAGATCAATAGTGCTAAGTACCTCCACTATTGGTACATCTACCTTATGCTACTTTGTTTACTTATATTTGATATGTGTTAAATGAGTAGCAAAACATCGGGAACTCAAATATTAGACCAGACCAACCCAAGTCGTTGAACAGTTTGATTGAATGGTATGGATTCTGAAAATTTTTGCGAATTACAATTTATATTTTGTAGCGATTTATGTTGTTCTATGATATTTTCTTAATTTATAATCGAAATGCTAAACATCAATCTCAATAAGTTCTATACATAACACATAATCGTGATTTTTTCATACAGGAATTTTGTGAGATCTAAAGCTCCCATATAATTTATTTTTCACATAGAACAAAATAACTAGCAAATCTTTAAACAGCTAAAACAAAAAATCACCTCAAAACACCTCTCTGATTTTTGCATCAGTTCTTATTTGGGATGCCTTTTAAACACTGAAAATGATTCCAGCTGCTCCCGTCTGCACTTTCGATTGCAATCTTCGGTTTTGTGGATGATGGTCTTGCGATAAATAACCAGCATTTTTGAACGCATGTGCAATGCTGATCTATTGAAACACAATAATCGCCTGTTTAGCTTCCTACGCAGCTTGAACAAGAGTGGAGGAAAGCACTTTTGCAGTTAACGTCTTTTTTTTGGCGTTACGTCCCAATTGGAACAGAGCCTGCTCTTCGAGTTGTTCTAATAACCATTTCCACTGTTATTAATTGAGAGCTTTTGTGTCAATTGATCACTTCTGCATTATAAGCACTTTTTATTGCAAATACTTCTGAATATTTTCCTTCTAGTGTTACGTTCAAATTGGAACAGCTTCTCAGCTTAATGTTATAATAATCATTTCCACTGTAATAAATTGAAAGCTCTTTTGCCAATTGATCATTTTTGCATTTGCATTTTTGGAGGAGCTATTCAACTTGGCAAGGACCTCAGCTAGTGAGATTAGAACCCACAGCCTTGAGCATGGTATTTCTGAATAGTTTCGTTAAATGGTTGAAGAGTTTGATTTGTTTGCAATAATCTGCATTGCTCTGCTATGAATTTGTGCCGTGAAAATTTACTTTCTTGTCATTGGGGTTCATTCACATATTTCATAATGCCGAAAATAGCATCTTTGGCATCCACGTACTTCATTGCTAGATCAACTGCTTTTATAGTTTGATTAACATCACTCACAGGTTAAAGAGAGCTTACATTTTGTTTGATATAGACATAACTATTTGATTTCAACAGTCACAAGGATTTGAAAGAATATACGCTGCACACTTTGATTCTATAATTACTATAAAACAAAAATATGTGACGAAATATCATTGAATGGAATGTCAAGTTTATTGCTTCAATTTGTTCGCTAAAGAACTTCTTAATAAACTTGATATAACAGATTTTTTTTACAAATGTAATTTTGTTTTTTTTTTTTAATTTTATCTGGGATAATTTGGAAAATTATGATGGTTTGGCATTTACGCCACTAATGAGATCAATTAATTGCGAGTAGTATTTGCTAATATAAAATTCAGCCACCTCCAACAATGTGAAGAAGAGATCACATCTTTATGAAAACAAATATACAAAATTGGCGCTACGTCACTTATGCGGTTACTTTTATCACATAGGTTAATCATGTAAATTTTAACCCAAATGATTCCTACAACATTTTTATAAACACCTTTGAACTAAAACGCCTATAACGGAAGTTATGATTTTCGTCCCGAAGTCCCATACATTCGAAGTACTGTGCGGTGTGTTAAACCCTCCAGAACACTGCAGCTGCCAGGTATGTCATCCGGAGCTCCGACGCCCCTATCGCATGTCCACAAAGGGCCTTACCGTCATCTATTGGCCGCAACACTTAACTAAGGGGCCCAAATAGCCGTAGCGGTAAACGCGCAGCTATTCAGCAAGACCAAGCTGAGGGTCGTGGGTTCGAATCCCACCGGTCGAGGATCTTTTCGGGGTGGAAATTTTCTCGACTTCCCAGGGCATAGAGTATCTTCGTACCTGCCACACGATATACGCATGCAAAATGGTCATTGGCATAGTAAGCTCTCAGTTAATAATTGTGGAAGTGCTCATAAGAACACTAAGCTGAGAAGCAGGCTCTGTCCCAGTGGGGACGTAACGCCAGAAAGAAGAAGAAGAACACTTAACTAACCCTAACTCTATCATGAACGAAAAAAAAAGTAAAATGTACGCCACTTCTACTTTCCTTATTTCATGGACTGTTTCCCTGTGCTTGTGCGTCAAATCTCCTATTTCACGACCACTTCAGCTACGGTTTTCCTTCGTGAGTCTCTTGAGCAGGTAAATAGGCGACTCTGAGAGCCAAAACCCAACTTATGAGCAAGCCGTTTCTCGCAAACTGCTCTCTGAATATAATTCTGGAGAAATTCCTAATTTCCTAAAATATTTTAAAGTATCCTTAGTGGATTTTTGAAAAAAAAAAACGATTAAAATTTGTGGGAATCGCTAGTGGACAACTCAAGAGCGCACTTTTGCTAGATCATCATAGCATCGACGCTGCGTAAATTCACTCATTTAGGCTTGCCACCATTCTACATCGGCAGATCGTGGGATGTCAAAGCTTCAATTACCATAGACGTCGGTATTCTTGCAACATCCCTATAGACAGTGCGATTTGTTCGTCAAACATTTGAGCTAAATCAAACTAGTTTGAATGTGGTCGAGCGATCGTCAAACATGTTTGGCAAACTATCAAATTGGTTCGTCAAGTAGCACTACACACGGCTAACAATGCGCTAACATGAGCATTAATCTGAAGGCGGAGTTTATGTTGGTCAAACGGATTTAATAGTTTGTGGGCTGCATTATACTGAGATGAGGCAGAACCACTAATATATGATCAGATCTGGTCGTATATCGGTTGATGGGCCTTATTTGTTGCATGTAGATTACTCGGGAATGTGTTTGAATGATGATTTTCACGAAAGTAATGTATTTTTTGCAATTTCTCATAGAAATAGGCTGTTTTTCATCACGGCAATCCGTCAAGAAGCGGCCTACTTTCCTGCACTAAATCATGCAGGACGGTTATAGTCATAACGCAACTAAAATTAGTTGCAACGCTTTTCCATTACGCAAGTGTTTTGAGTTGTTTAATGAATAATTACACAATAATTGCAAAATGATGGTGAATGTGTCCAGATAATATTTTTGATACCCTCAAGTGATCTTCTATGAAATTGCAAAAACAATACTTCAAGCATGTCTAACAAAAAATAAGGCTATACACTTCCGTGCAAAAGTTTGGGTTCACCCCTCTAAAAACACACACAAAAGTGTTCAGTCCATATCTACACTACCCGCCATAAGTATGGAATCGCATCATCTAGTATTGCAACACCTCAATTGAATATTGCAGCACCCCCCAAAAAGTTTAGCATCACCCGTAAGCTATTACACTAATGACGCAATATCTTGGAAACCTTACATTCTAGAAGGCTGCGGTCTTCAGCAAAGTTGTTCAGAAGCCTTACGGCGTTCATCAGCTGAAATTTTTAATGCGCCATTTTGCCGCTACGTGGCGCTAGTGTGCATGTAATTTGGTCATATTTTAGACGGCTCTAGCTCATGAACCTGACCACTTAGAATGTTCTTGTCTTCAGCAAAGTTGTTCAGAAGCTTAAAAGCAATCTGAAGCAGCACTGATTGGTTAGCAATTTTGCCGTTACGTGGCGCTAGTGTGCTTGTAAATTGGTCATATTTTAGACGGCTCTAGCTCATGAACCTGACCACTTATAATGTTCGTGTCTTCAGCAAAGTTGTTCAGAAGCTTAAAAGCAATCTGAGGCAGCACTGATTGGTTAGCAATTTTGCCGCTACGTGGCGCTAGTGTGCATGTAAATTGGTCATATTTTAGACGGCTCTAGCTCATGAACCTGACCACTTAGAATGATCGTGTCTTCAGCAAAGTTTTTCAGAAGCTTAAAAGCAATGTGAAACAGCACTGATTGGTAAGCAATTTAGCCGCTACGTGGCGCTAGTGTGCATGTAATTTGGTCATACTCTAGCAGGCTCTAGCTCATGAACTTGACAACTTAGAATGTTTCTGTCTTCAGCAAAGTTGATCAGAAGCTTAAAAGCAATGTGAAACAGCACTGATTGGTTAGCAATTTTGCCGCTACGTGGCGCTAGTGTGCATGTAAATTGGTCATATTTTAGACGGCTCTAGCTCATGAACCTGACCACTTAGAATGTTCGTGTCTTCAGCAAAGTTGTTCAGAAGCTTAAAAGCAATCTGAGGCAGCACTGATTGGTTAGCAATTTTGCCGCTACGTGGCGCTAGTGTGCATGTAAATTGGTCATATTTTAGACGGCTCTAGCTCATGAACCTGACCACTTAGAATGTTCGTGTCTTCAGCAAAGTTGTTCAGAAGCTTAAAAGCAATGTGAAACAGCACTGATTGGTAAGCAATTTAGCCGCTACATGGCGCTAGTGTGCATGTCATTTGATCATATTCGAATTTCGACGTGTTAATGATTGCTTGTGAACCGCGTCAAGAACTTGCATGGACTTTTAGGAGTTCATTAAAAAATTACGTAACGCAAAATTTGTCAATTTTAGACCCCCTTTCACCTCCACGTAACAACTTTTGTAAAGAAAATTTTAAATTTTTCTTTGAACCGTAACACTATGTAAGACCCCCTCCCGCCCCTGTTGCGTTACGTAATATTTGAACGGTCCCTAAGGGGTCGATGACCATTGACGTAGCCAGGTTTTTTCATCAGGGGGGGGGGGGCGTGAGAAGATCGAATCTTAACATTTCATTCACGATTTTCACGACAAAACGATCATTATACATTACACTCTTTTTGCATGAAACATAAAACTATACAAGATACCCACCGTATTTTTTTCATAGTAAGCTAAGTAAAATCCTAAACGCGTCTTATTTCAATGTTGAGTGACGGGTCTATTTAAAGTCTTGCAGATTTACCTATTGGAAAAATTCCAAAGTTTCGATTCGTTGTGGTTCCTTTGATCGGCAATTTTGCTTTGTCCAGTAAAACAAATGGAATCAACCTGAGTTCCTAGTTATACATGATCGATGAATTATCTAAAAATTTCTCACAGAACACAGAAATTCCTAAAGAGAAACTCCTTTGAAATACATAGCATAAATAATTGCCTCGAAGCTCTTCTTGGAATTCATTTTAGTATAATTCAAAGAATGTTTCATACGGAGTTTTCACATAATTTTTCCTAAACATTGTTTTAAAACTCAGTGTTTGGAAATGGAATGTGTGTAAAAATATTTCTTACTGTATGAAAACCAAGAAATTTTCTTTAGTTTTCATGGATTTTTTTTGCTGGGTTTTTAGCGCAGAAGTATTCATAAATTACATCACAAGAAGTTGTGAATAAATCTCATAAATTATTCCTATACCTAAGGGATGATTTAATGCTTCAAAATGATTTTGGAGAAATTCCTAGTCAAGTTCCTGAAAATCTCGTGAGCAAATTTTGAAGTTTATCTCGAGACATACTGAAGATAAAAATGGAATGAATTCAACAAGGACTAAAAGAAGATAATTATTGAAGTAATTACTTGAAAAATAAAAATATTCTATTAGAATTTTGAGTGAAGTTTGTGGTCGAGTTCAAGTTCAAGCAAAAATCAATTTTAATTTAGACGCAAAACCCTTTCGGTGTACCCAGTATGTTTCTGGAACAATTTATGAAATTATTGTTTGGAAATTTTTGAAAGAAAAGTTTCAACAGGAATCCATAGATTAATTTTTGAAATAGTATTGAGAGAAATTCTCGGAGTAATTCATGAATGAACCTACACACATGTTTTTTTTTTGACATAAATTCGGCTGTATGAATCCCGTTTTTTTAATTTTAAGAATGATTTAACTAGCGAGTTGCCAAGTTGCTAAGTAACGAAACACAGTTTCATGATACTTGAGATCGCTGTGCATAACTCGTTTAATATTTGGCATATTAAATTGAGTTTTTATGGAAGAATTTTTAGAATCACCTCTAGAAAACACCTTTAAATTTTGTTGAGGAATCTCTGGAGAAATTCGAGGTACAGCCAGGAACGATTTATAGAATAATTTCAGGAATAATTGGAGAAACACGTTGGAGAAATATCTGGAGGATTATGAATGATATCTCGAGTGGAATTCCTGTGGGAAATACGAGGAGTCCGATTACTCTAATGATAATATTCTGCTGACAATAAATTTTGTAGAACCTTTTTGAGTTTCCCAACAGATTTGATATACCCTTCGAAAAATTTATGGCAAGAAGTTTTTCAAAAAGCTGATTGTTTGGAATACTCCATAAGTTTTCCAATCTATCATCATGCAACAATTATATAAATATGAGAGCTGGAGACAATCTTTTAAAAATACAAACACATGATAAATTCCCATAATATTGTTTTTAGCATCGTCTAAAGGGGAGGAGGCATTCCCATTGCCCCCTCTGGCTATGCTCATGCGTGCATGACATTAAACATCATCATAATTTTTAATGAAAATATGGTAGAACATGGCGAAAACAATTTTTTGATAAATTTAAAACAAGCCGACAAAATCGGGTCAAAAAGCTGACAAAATCGGGGGCTGACAATATCGGGTCAGTACTGTATAATTGTTTACTATGTGTTAAAAAAATACAAAATTTGACATTATTTGTTAAAATAGACTATATTTAATGCCTTAAGGAATCGTACACAGTTTTAATTTAAAGTTATATCCAACATTCAGTTCAAATTTCGGATCCATCATTTCGCTAAAAGCAGAGCCACCCTCATCAAAATTGCTAACAAATCAGTGCTGCCTCAGATTGCTTTTAAGCTTCTGAACAACTTTGCTGAAGACACGAACATTCTAAGTGGTCAGGTTCATGAGCCAGAGCCGTCTTAAATATGACCAATTTACATGCACACTAGCGCCACGTATCGGCAAAATTGCTAACCAATCAATGCTGCCTCAGATTGCTTTTAAGCTTCTGAACAACTTTGCTGAAAACACGAACATTCTAAGTTGTCAGGTTCATGAGCTAGAGCCTGCTAGAATATGATCAAATGACATGCACACTAGCGCCACGTAGCGGCAAAATTGCTAACCAATCAGTGCTGTCTCAGATTGCTTTTAAGCTTCTGACCAACTTTACTGAAGACACGAACATTCTAAGTGGTCAGGTTCATGAGATAGAGCCGTCTAAAATATGACCAATTTACATGCACACTAGCGCCACGTAGCGGCAAAATGGCGCATTAAAAATTTCAGCTGATGAACGCCGTAAGGCTTCTGAACAACTTTGCTGAAGACCGCAGCTTTCTAGAAAGTAAGGTTTCCAAGATATTGCGTCATTAGTGTAATAGCTTACGGGTGATGCTAAACTTTTTGGGGTGCTGCAATATTCAATTCAGGTGTTGCAATACTAGATGATGCGATTCCATACTTATGGCGGGTAGTGTATGTAATTACACGTCCAATTGAAACTCTCTAAGCCGCATTCGAAAAGCAAAGAGTTATTCTTACTTCGTATGTATTTTTTCATCGTAATTGACTTTAGCGTCATGCCAGTACGACCAACGTTGTGCAAGAGTTCCTGTTCAAGCAGATGTCCCTAGACATGTCGCTAGTCAAAAACCTGCAGACAAGCATTACAAAGTCCCATGTCATCATCGAACTGGACTCAGCAGCAACAGCTGAGAATGTCGTTATGCTGCACAACATGAAGCATACACTTGAGCATGACAAACAGCTCTACCATATTCCAGTACACCCGACAGACAACGCCATTGAGGTTAAGGTGTATGACTTGCCTCCACATATGCCAAACAATCTCATCTCAGCGCAGTTCTCAGCTTATGGGAAGGTTCTCTCCGTGAAGAACGATGTGTGGAAGGACTATTTCCCAGGCATCCCTAACGGAGTGCAAATAATTCGTATGGAAATCCAAACGCCGATTCCTTCGTATGTGCCCGTGTAGTATATGTCTAGCCGTAGCGCCATCAGATACTGCCGTCCTGAAAATTTCAATAAACTCCTCAGAACTCCACCTGCAAAATCGTGTCATCAACTGTAATTCAAAACATTACCACCGACCAAAATCTATTTCACCGTTGGAGCAACACTTCCCTTCCAAGGTAAGAACAAAAAGTATATGTCCTGTCGAAGTGTATTTGGATGCTACCGTCCTGAAAAGTACAACAATCTCCGTAGAAGCCGTACCGAGTTTTATCTGCCCTTGGGATTGCGATGACTGGCCATGCCGGATGGAAGGTTTCTCATTGTTGGAGCATCGCCCTTTCTGAAAGGTAATAAAACATAGTATATGTCCTGCCGTCGCGTTTTTGGATACTGCCGCACCTGTCAAGCAAATTTCAACATCCGTAGGCCAAACCACAACCGCGGCTCTCTCTTCAGCAAAATCCAGCGCACGAGTGTGTCGACAGAAGGATACAATATCGGAGACACAACTACCACGATCTCGATGCTTGACAAACATCAGCAATAACCAAATTGTTGTTTACGGTAGGACACCAACAACACAGGTGAGTGATAACAGAGATAAACTAAAACTCCAACTAAAACAGATGCTCTCAATTCCTTCCTACGATTAAACGAAATTGATATAGTTTTTCTGCAGGAAGTCGAAAATACGTCTATACAACTGACAGGTTACTCAATTGTTTTCAACATTGATAATAGAAATAGAGGAGTAGCAATCGCTCATAAGCCCAGTATTGAATACACAGCAGTTCAAAATTGGTAGGCTAATAATGATAACACTGAAAAATGGGGTCACGCTGTGCAATATTTATGCCCCTACCGGAGCGCAAAATAGGGCATCACGAGAAGACTTTTTCAACTTCACTTGTGCACATTATCTAAGAAATTGTACAGGACCGATAATCTTTGGGGGTGATTTCAATTCCGTTGTTAATCCCAGAGACACGACTGGTGCTATCTCACGGAGTAATATGACCTCACGGCTAATGAGTTCCTTAGACCTGATCGATGTTTGGCGTGTTCTACATCGAAATGAGACCGATTATATTTTCGTGCGTGCTGGATCGTCCTCGAGGCTAGATAGGTTCCTAGTTTCTGGATCGTCCACTAGCTGGCTACGAACCATCAATCATTCAGTTACGTGCTTCAGCGATCATAAAGCAGTGTTAATGCGAATGGTTTTACCCATAACTGGTCCCATCATCGGGAGAGGCATATGGCGACTCAACCCTCATGTTTTAGAGGATGAAGATACGCAAAACCGTTTTCAAGCTAGATAGAACTACTTAGTCCGACAAAAGCAAAATTATCGTTCCGGTGGTTAGATTACGCAAAACCTAAAGTTCAAGACTTCCGTAATACCATGAATCTCTTACACGGTGAACTAACTAGGGCTTATCAACTGTATGCCAATGATGTAACACAATTGACACGAATTAATAGGATCAAAAGCATTATGCTTTTGAAGCAGCGTGAGTCATCAAGCAACTGGCAACAACTTAAGGAAACTTATCTGAAAGGAGAGCCAACTTCCTTATTTCATTTGTCGGAAAAGAACTACAAGCGTTCAAAAACCTTGATTACGGAATTGGATGTTGGAGGTGATATCTCGCGGAACATTACTAAAGGACCTATGTACAAATGAGAGATTCTCTCCTCTCTCGTTCTCTTTCGATTATAACAGTGGAACACTGAAGATTTTGGGAAGTTTTTCACTATAGATCGAAAGTCAATTTCCTTGACTAGCGTTTCATACAAAAAACGCAACAGAAGAGATTAATGTGACTCAGTTATTAATGAAAGAGAAAGTAAACAAAGAGAGCCTCTCAATGTTAGATAGGTCCTTTAGTAATGTTACGCGAGATATGATCAACGACAGTCGTCAAATAGAGCAATGCGTTGTCACATATTTCGAAGATTTGTTCCAAGAAAATAGGCAGCAACCGACAGGAAGTACCTTCCTACCCACTCTTCGATCAAAATGTAGCAAACGAAATACTAATGGACCCAATTGAAGTCAATGAAATTCATCGCTGCATTAAAAATAGTTCTGCTAGAAAATCACTAGGATCTGATGGACTCCCAAAACAGTTTTACCTGAAATGTTGGAACACGATAAGTCGTGAACTTACCTTGATCTTGAACGAAATGCTACATGATCCTAATATAGATCCACGCATGATGAATGGAATTGTCGTTATAGTTAAGAAAAAGGGTGTCTGCAAAACAATGAATGGCTATCGTCCAATAACACTGCTGAATTTCGACTACAAAATTCTAACTAGGATTTTGAAGCAGAGAATGGCTCCATTATTGGAATTTGTCTTATCCAAACATCAGAAATGCGCAAATGGGAAACGCAACATTTTTCAATCAACTAGCAAAATTCTAGATACGCTTTCCGCTTTAAAACACTCCAAAAAATCATCACTGTTAGTGTCCTTCGACCTTGATCATGCTTTTGACAGGGTGAAGCATAGTTTTGTTCTACAAACAATGCAGCGGATGAACTTCAATGCACAACTTGTAGAACTTCTGAAAAGAATAATGGAAAACTCTTCATCGCGAATACTCATCAATGGAAAACTGTTAAGGGCGTTCCAAATACACCGGTCGGTGAGGCAAGGAGATCCGCTCAGCATGTTCCGCTTTGTTATATATATATATGCAACCATTGATCGACAGGATTGTAGAATCAGGGGACGCTGTTGAAGGATTGAACGCTTACGCGGACGACATCAGCATATTTGTTCCTAATATGCAGACCTTACAACGTGTAGTTCAGGTAATCCGGGAGTTTCAAACCATATCTGGCGTAATCCTAAATCTGCAGAAAACGGTTGCTCTGAAAATAGGAAATATCTCGTCAGGAGATCAGCTGCCTTGGCTAAACTTCCCTAATTTCGTAAACATCCTAGGCATAAGATTCTGCTGCAATGTCAAACAAACTATGGAGTTAACATGGATCAACGTTATCAAAAACATGAAATGGCGTTTGTGGATGAGCAGATTGCGCTCGTTGAATTTAATACAGAAGATAATCTTGATAAACACCTTCGTATCCTCCAAAATGTGGTACACAGCGTCAACGCTTCCATTACCAAAAAAGTTTGAACAACAAATCCTTAAGACGAAGTAGGCCGTCATTGAAATTTGTACGCGTCGTTGATGATTGTTGATAATTCATCCCACGATTTCTAATCAAAGAAAATCAGTAGGTTTTGCACTGACACAGCTAAAAAAGTATCAGCATGCTTTATGCATGTTTGCGCGTACAGTGATACTTTTTCAAGTCAATATAAACTGTCAAGACTGAGCTTTATCACTTTGAAATTGCAAGCAGCAAAGTCATCATTGCTGCCAAAACGAATGACGGGCTACTTAGCCTTAAGGAATACAGGAATTTCCTTTGGATTGGTGGCAAAAATCACATACGCCTTGAAACTCTTTTTCTGACGAAGAACCGTGGTGGCTTAAACCTGCATTGTCCGGGGTTGAAATCTGTGTCATTATTAACGAACAGAATTCTTGAGAAGTTGTACGATCTGCCGTTTTTACGTGGACTTTTAAATACGGACCAGATTCTTCAGATTCCAGCTGCTTACCCTCAAGTCAAAGTATTTGCTTTGGAAGTAGCAACACTGGCCAATAAAACTCTGGAGCACCATAGCTCTTCCAACATGTATTCAGAACCACTTTTAGCGGAAAATGATCCTGAAGTGCTGAGCGTAAATCGTCGTTGGAAGGTGATTTTCAAGTATATAGCAGATCATCGAATTCATTCACAATATCGCTCAGTTTGGTATACGGCAATCCATGGGAAGATTAATCATAACGAATTATTCTACAAACAAAGACGCCGAGACTCTCCTTTATGCGACCGTTGTCCAGGTGTCATAGATACCGTTGAGCATAAGATTTTTTCCTGTCTTGTGTCAAAACCTGTTTGGATTTTTGTGAAATCAATAATTTCAAGAATGAAGCCAGCTTTTCAATGAAAGTCACCGAATAATTTTCTTTTTCCTGAGTTAAGAGGCATACCATCCAGAGAAGCACTCAAAATTAATCTGCTTTTTGCAAAATTTGTATACTTCATATGTTGTACTCCAGAAGAACAAATGATTGTTAGTAGTTTTAAGCTTGAATTGTAAATCTAAAAGTTTTATAAGTCAGTACTCTAAATAAATTTAGACCAAGATTAAAAAAAACCTGAACGGCACACAAATTATTTTTTCAATATCTCAGCCATTTTTCAACCGATTTAAATAATTCATAGCTATTTCAAACGCAAATAATGGCGCGTACATAATTGGTTTGATATTTCACAGATTTTTCGTGTTTTAAGTAAGTTCAGTTTGGCACGATACACCATACTGAGGGGTGAACCCAAACTTTTGCACGATGACTTGAATGACTGTTTCATTGATTTTGAATAGTTTTCAGATTTTTCTGCAAAATTATCGTGAGCGCTCTTCAGAGAATATAAGATTACGATTCTATGACACCTTGTTTTTAAAATTTTAGTTGAGGAAATAGCAAATGTTTTTCAGTGTGTTTTTTGAAAAATGTTACAACTTAAAGTAAAAATTTTGTAAAAAAAATCAAAAAATGTTTCTGGAAAAATACATACGAAGTGCTTTGCCTTTCGATTGTGGCTTAGAGAGTTTCAATCGGACGTGTAATCGCAGAGATATGGACTGAACACTTTTGTATATATTTTAGGGGATGAACCCAAACTTATGCACGGGAATGTATATATTCTTGGTTTAACCTTTACTGGACTCCTAAAAAAATTTAAAGTGTAGTTTCCAGATTTGCAAGCTTACAATAAACCTATGATTTCCTTCGCACATGGTAAGACGAAGTGTATCATTAAGTGCTGTTTCGAGAGATGTTCTAAGAGCCAGTTCGCGAGAACCGCAACCCCCTTTCCAAGGGAAGTTGTATTGATGTTCTCCGATCAGGCTGAAATTTTCAGGGATTGTTCTTCTATATAAAAGATGATGTTTTGCAAAATATTAGATTTTTATATTAGGGGGAAGTGGGACAAAATGACCCCCAATGATTATATGTCACTAAACATGCAAAATCACAAAAACTGATATAACTATAGTAAAAGTGCACGGATTATGTTGAAATATGGCATGAATACTCTACGTTATATAAACTTTGAGATTGGCATGTTATATGGATTTTGAAAGTACTTCAAATCGAGAAAAATGAGTTTTTCATAAAAAATTTAGTGATTTTCAAATCGATTTTTTTCTTACCAACCGAACTAGGTAAAAAAATAAATATGACGTTTTGTAGGGTAAATCATGGGCTTTCATTTGAGGTGTAATCTAGATATGCCGTTTCAAAAATTTTCGAAAATTTTTTTTTTTTTCGGGGTAGTGTTTGAACTTGAGCCATTTTGCGAGTACCGCAACCGCCTTGTCTAGAGAGGTTGTATTGATGTTCTCCGATCGAGCTGAAATTTACAGGAGTTGTTTTCCTATATAAAAGAAGATATTTCGCTAAATTTCAGAATTTTATATTAGGGGGAAGTGTTACAAAATAACCACTAATGATTTAATATATAAAAAATACAAAATTAATTAACCTGCTGTTATAGCGATAGTAAAAATGCACGATTTTTTGTGAAATTTGGCATGTTTACTTTACGTTATATGAACTTTAAAATTACCATTTGGATAAAAAAATGTTTCAAATCGATAAAAACCCTATATTTTGTAAAATTAGTTTTTTTTTCAAATCGACTTATTTTTGGTCAACCGAACTAGGTTGAAGTTTTGTAGGGCAACTTAAGGGCTTTCATTCACGGTGTACCGTGGTGAATCAAAATACGGGCGGTATGAGTAGCGTATAAAGGCCTCTTGTTGGTAGTTGTAATACCGATTATATCATACCGTGTTGCCGCTGTCATATCTGAAAGAAATGTCACTTTCTTGCAAAAGTGATGATGTGGATAACAATAAGTCGTTGCACCAATGTTTTCGTTAGCAGCCTCGGCGGTTCAGTAGTAAGCGTTGTTTCTTCTCACGCTGTTTGGATGGGAATCAACTACCGCAATTTTTTTTAATTTGGATAATAATTGATGGTTTTGCTTAGTTTAGACTGACTGCACATATGGCTGCTATGAGACACTGTAGATAAGATATAAACCTTGAATGGAATTTTGACTTTTACTAGCCTTGATGTTTGCAAATTTCTCGAAAGAGTGAAAGACAGATGAAGATTGATAAAAATTGCATTTTTCCACGGAAAATTGTGTGTTTTTACAAAAAAAAAAAACATATTTTTCAGTACAATCCGTTTAAACGTTACAGTTGTTCTTGTGATTGTGTGTGTTTTCCGACACAAAAATATTGGGGGTTATTTTGACCCACTTTTCCCTTATAAAAAGTGTAGTTCTGCCAAATGGGTTTCTTTTTGAATAGTAATGAACACATATTGTGTAAGCAATGTTTGTGATTTAGTTGTTTGGACAGACATTTTGGTGGTTTGAACTGCAATTATCACTGATTGGTTCTATGAACGACGCACAGTATTGTTCTTATTACATATTACTCATGTGTTGATGATGTTCAAAGTATTATTCCAGTTTGATTTGTAAATTGTGTACTTACTGCATCCAAACATACAATTCCAATACAATGTCTGGATTCAAAAACATTGGGCTCCAATTCCGGACAGCCTCTTTTTACTATTTTAAACTATATTTACAGCATATTTTTTCAATGTGGTGTCACTAAACTTTTAAACTATAACTCTGTGTATTATTATGTTACAATCACTACTGCTACGACGATTGCCTCCATCTAAGCGCCCCTCGAACGCATTGATCCATGCGAATGAGTGGGGGAATGAGAATTGAAAAAATACCTTCTCATTGTTGATTGATCGATGTGAATGCAAAATCGTTTATTAAGTGAATTATAATTTATATATTATTACTATATCCTTATTAAAACTGAATAATTACAGATAGTGCCCTGAATTACCCTATATTAAATTTAAAAATTTGAATTTGTTTGCCTAGTAAGAGACCAAATGTAAGTAATATGCTTTACGATTATCACTAACCAAAAAATGTATACCTTTGTGCTGATCTTATCGGGGACATTGATGAGATTGTTGAACAGACCTCCGAAAGGCAAATACGTCGTAATAACTACAAAAACAGCTATTTTTTCATTCAATATAGTTGTATAAATGTTGTCAATTTAGCATTTTATTGGTAATTATAATCAGAGTGCCCAGATATTGGTACCGTCCGAATTTTGATTCACTACGGTACACCACGAATGAAAGCTCCTGAGTTTTCCTACAAAACATCATATTTAGTTTTTTGACCTAGTTCGGTTAAAATATAAGTCAATTTAAAAAAAACTAATTTTATTAAAAAAAATAGAACATGAATTTGAAACATTTTTCTAATCCAAATACCATGTTCATTTTGAAATTCATATTACATAAAGTAAACATGCCAAATTTCATACAAATTCGTGCATTTTTACTATCGCTATTATAGCACTTTAATTGATTTTGTACGTTATTATATATTAAATCATTAGTGGTTATTTTGTACCACTTCTCCCTAATATAAAAATCTGAAATTTTGCGGAATATATTCTTTATATATTGCGGAATATATTCTTTTATATATCGATCGAAGAACATCAATACAACCTCTCTAGACAAGGCGGTTGCGGTACTCGCAAAATGGCTCAAGTTCAAACACTACCCCGAAAAAAAATTTTTTTTGGACTACACCTCAAATGAAAGCCCATGAGTTACCCTACAAAACGTCATATTTAGTTTTTTGACCTAGTTCGGTTGGTAAGAAAAAAATCGATTTGAAAATCACTAAATTTTTTATGAAAAACTTGTTTTTTCGATTTGAAGTACTTGTAAAATTCATATACCATGCTTATCTCAAATTTTATATAACGTAGAGTAATCAAGCCAAATTTCAACGTTATCCGTGAAGTTTTACTATAGTTATATCAGTTTTTTTGATTTTGCATGTTTAGTGACATGAAATCGTTGGGGGTCATTTTGTCCCACTTCCCCCTAATATAAAAATCTAAAATTTTGCAAAACATCTTCTTCTATATAGTAGAACAATCCCTGAAAATTTCAGCCTGATCGAAGAACATCAATACAAGAAGGGGTTGCGGCTCTCGCGAACTGGCTCCTAAATCATTCAAAAACTGCCTGGAGTACGAACCATAAGATATACGCGCTTAAGGTGCAAGAAAAAATGGCTCAAAAGTCAGAACTGAAAAAGCAGTTTTCTCCTTTTAAAACAATAAATTGATGAAAATAAGAACACACAGCCTTTTAATTTGGCAAATAAAAGAGCTGTGTGTTTTTATTTTCTTCGATTTGTCTATTTAAAAAGAAAAAAACTGCTTTTTCAGTTTTGACTTTTGCACCATTTTTACTTGGGCCTTAATGAGTGATATTTTGATAGATTACAGTTATTGAGAAATAGAACGCTACTCCGGTTTAAGAACACGATATTGAGAAAATGAAATATCGATTTGCATTGAGTTGACTTCCATGTTTTTCATTGTCAAATTATATAGGTCTGCATTTAGAGGTCTACAGGTGACATTTGGCGATTTTTCTTTGTTTCATCGAACGAGGTGAAATTTAGCACAGCTGATATGGGACAAGAAAGGAGCCCAAAAAGTGTACTGGAGCTAGAACATATATTTTCATAAAACGTGTCATGTGTGTGCTGAAGCTTATTTCAAGATTGGTTTTTCATTATGGCAATGATCCAAATCTCTTCATAATTATTATATTTGCATTATTACAGAACACTGTGTCACTATTCGAAACACTTTTTTGAGTTGTACGATAAAGGATCTTGTACCGAGTCTTGTTGAAAACATTGCAAAATTATTTATTCTGGCGAAGTTATTTCCGAAAGAGTGAGTCGATGAAGAGAAATCGACGAAGTCATTAAAGCCCTTATGAAGGAATAGTATCAATTGAATTCATTTGACGAAATCTATGTCAAATCAGGGGATTTTTTTTATTACCGTACGGGTTTGGGCAAAAGGGTCTCAGATTTTTATGAAACTTTTTCCACAGGCAGGGCTCATGGATATATGAATAAAAAAAAATTGAGAAAAATTCAGGGTCGCCTATTTTTCCGGAAAACTCAGGTGGAAATTTTTTGTTTTCCCTTGACACTACTTACTTTAAAAAATCATAACTCAAGAACGAAGCATCGTAGAAACAAAGTTTTTATATGAAAATTTAAGCAAATTTTCTCAAAAATCAAAAAAAAAAATGAACTGGAAAAAGTTTTCCACAAAATTTTCCACCGTTGGGAAAATTCGTAAAGAAAAGCCGGAAAAACTACGCCCGAACTCGTGGAAAATTTTCAAAAAAATATTTTCGAGAAAGTAATTTTATAAGCTTTAATCACTGGAATTTCTGGAATGCACTGTTTTTTCGTTTTTGAGTTATTATCAATTTTGTGAAAAATGTCCAGATGTGCCATATAAGACTTTTCTTTGAAAAATCATAACTCAAGAACGAAGCAAAGTTTTTATATGAAAATTTAAGCAAATTTTCTCAGAAATCCAAAAAAATATATGAACTGAAAAAAAATTTCCAATTTTTATTAAAATATTTTTGAGAAGGAAACTTTATAAACTTCAATTCTAGTAACTTTTAGGATGTACTTTTTTTTGTTCCTGAGTTATGGACAATTTAGTGAAAAATGACCATATTAGCCTTTTCTTTAAAAACCCATATTAGGTACATCTCTAGCCATTCGCCATTACTTTGTACGACCTCAAGTAACAATACATCCATTTGTAATTTATTACAAAGACAAATCTTCGATCAAATTCTTAAATTTTGTTGTAATTGCTGACATAAAAAAGCATAACACGACATCAGTTTATGCTTTTCAAACAAAACTAATTTCAAGATTGAAAAATAAATTTCCTGAGCTTGAAAAAATCATTTATCTTTCTGATGGTTGCGGAGAGCAGTACAAAAATAAATCAAATTTCAAAAATGTATGCAACCATGAAAATGATTTTAAAATTAGAGCAGAATGGCACTTTTTCCCAACCTCACATGAAAAAGGTCCATGTGATGGTATCGGTGGCAATATTAAGCGAATGGCTAGAGATGCTAGTATTAGAAAGTCAGCGGAAATTAATAACGCCAAACAATTTTTTGACTGGGCTTTGTCGCAAAAGGTGAAAGACCAATTTAAAAAAAGATTGGAAATTCATCTATGCAACTGAAAATGACTATTCAAAGGCTGAAAAATTACTTCAGGAGAGATTTTCTAACCTTGTTAAAATTCCTGGAACAAAAAATATCATTCATTTATTCCAAAAGACGAACGAAGCATTTTTGCGAGTGAATTCTCAGATGCACATGAAAACCAAGAAAATACAGCATGCTTTGTTCTTAATACTACAAAGAAATGAAAATCTTCTGGTGGTTTCATGAAAAATATAATCCAATCCGACTTAAACTTCATTAAAACCAATCCCATATCGTTTCTTTCAAATCTTTTAGAAAATTTGCAATTGCTTTGATAAAAAAAACCTTGTTTTTCTGATGCTTCGATTGAAATATGGGTTTTCAAAGAAAAGGCTAATATGGTCATTTTTCACAAAATTGACCATAACTCAGGAACAAAAAAAAAGTACATCCTAAAAGTTACTAGAATTGAAGTTTATAAAGTTTCCTTCTCAAAAATATTTTAATAAAAATTTTCCGCGAGTTCGGGCATAGATTTTCTAGCTTTTCTTTATGAATTTCCCTAATGGTGGAAAATTTTGTGGAAAACTTTTTCCAGTTCATATTTTTTTTGGATTTCTGAGAAAATTTGCTTAAATTTTCATATAAAAACTTTGTTTCTAAAATGTTTCGTTCCTGAGTTATGATTTTTCAAAGAAAAGTCTTATATGGCACATCTGGACATTTTTCACAAAATTGGCCATAACTCAAAAACGAAAAAAAAGTGCATTCCAAAATTTTCAGTGATTAAAGCTTATAAAATTACCTTCTCGAAAATATTTTTTTGAAAATTTTCCACGAGTTCGGGCATAGTTTTTCCGGCTTTTCTTTACGAATTTTCCCAACGGTGGAAAATTTTGTGGAAAACTTTTTCCAGTTCATATTTTTTTGGATTTTTGAGAAAATTTGCTTAAATCTTAATATAAAAACTTTGTTTCTGCGATGCATCTTTCTTGAGTTATGATTTTTCAAAGTAAGTAGTGTCAAGGGAAAACAAAAAATTTCCACCTGAGTTTTCCGGAAAAATAGGCGACCCTGAATTTTTCTCAATTTTTTTTATTCATATATCCATGAGCCCTGCCTGTGGAAAAAGTTTCATGAAAATCTGAGACCCTTCGGCCCAATTTGTACGATAATAAAAAAAAACCCCATCAGTCAGTCACAGAACTCGACCATCTTCGATTTGCAGTAAATTTCGCACATGTTTTTGGTATGGTACAATAAGTGTTTTTTTTTTCATAGAAAAATCGATCATTCTGACTCGATTATAACTTTTGAAAATGGCCTATACATTTTTGCATGCAACTCATTTGCAAAATTTCAACTCCGAAACTGTTGATTTAAGAGAAATATGTTCTATGAGAAGTTATAGTGAATCGAATTTGGCCTAGAAAAAAAAGGCACATTAGAATTTTTTAATGTTTTTCATTAAAAAAACAGAGATAAAACCTAAATTTTAAATTACACAAAAACCCCATTTTTTATTATATTTTTTTTTTAATTTTTACCATAGAATCTTGATAGTTAACAGATGTTTGGGACAAAGTTTTATGATGGAGAAATTCTTGGTAAAATATTTTTTCTAACAACAATCTTTGGTCGATTTTCAAAGTATTGATATGTCGTCGAAATAAATACGTTCTGATGATACAGTAAGCATCATGAAATTATTATAAGCCATAATGATTATATGAATAATTTCTCTTGAAGTAGCTATTTTCGAATTATGTATATAGAGTTAAATGCAAAAAATATTGTTAAAATATTAAAATATGTCATTTTCATAAGTTATTCGCATTTCCCCATTAATAATAATACGTTTTAGAGAGTAAAGACCATATTTCTATTCACTTACTTATTTTCCTTGGTGGAAAAGTCACGAATAACTAATGAAAATGCTCTTTTTTAATATGCAAATAATATTTTTTGCATTACACTCGATATAATTTGAAAATTGCAATGTTCTTACTGTATCATCAGAACGTATTTATTTTGACTAAAAATCCAAATTTTAAAATCGACCAAAAGTTGTTGTAAGATAAACTTTTTTATTGTTGTAAGATAAACTTTTTTATTAAAAATTTCTCTATCATTAAATTTGTCCCAAACATCTGTTTACTATCTAGATTCCATGATGAAAATTTAAAAAATATGAAAAATGGGGTTTTTGTGCAATTCAAATTTTAAATTTTATTTTTGATTTTTCTATGAAAACAAATAAAATATTTTTTCAGCGTATTTTTTTTTCTTATAGTCCAAATGGTTTACTACAACTTCTTCATAGAACATTTTTCTCTAAAATCACCAGTATCGGAGTTAGAATTATTCAAATAAGTTGCATGTAAAAACTTATAGGCCATCTTCAAAAGTTATACTTGAGCCAAATGATCAATTTTTCTATGGAAATCACTTATTCTATCATACCGAAAACATGCAAAATTTTATCCAAATCAAAGACTATTGGACACGATTTTTATTTTTTTCGACTTATTCTGGATGAAATCCGTCATTTGTTTTATTTTGTAGCAATAAATGTATCGCTTTGGTGTATGAGCTATGCACAATTGATAAACGATAAAGTGATTGTCATTTTGTCTTCAAACCTAATTTTGTAATCTTGATTTGATACGATTCAGCTTTAACAGCTTTGATTGACCACAACCCACACGAAAGGCAAACCTCTTCAAATTAGTCCGTTAGTTCTGAGAAACACCTCACACCGCAGTACCGGCTGGTAAGTTTTCTCTTCAAAGTCGGCACCACACTAACCACGGCACCATCACCACAATGGTTTGGAAAATTAGATTTGCAAGATGTGTAGAAAGAAGCGTTGATGGTGGGGCCAATCTTACATCAAACCGACGATGCCTTTTGATGAAGAAGCTTCCAGATCGTTTGCTTATGTTGATTGTAGATAAACAATCAGTTGCTATCGGAAAGAGATTGAACCTATCATAATGAGTCCATCAAAACGCTTCAAGCAATAACTCTCTAAAATAAAGTCACACAAAATCCAACACTTCTGGATGTTATTTTCACACATTCTGCAAAAAATGTGCTCAAAGATGCTTTGCATTACGGAGCTTCATAATGTGTCATGAACATTGCAAAAATGAAGAAAAGTTTGTTCCAGGAGCACATTTTCCACATGTGTTTATATTACACACCTGATGTGTTGGTTCAGAAACACTCAAATCTCATATACGGTTAAAAGTCTCACAAAAAGTACTAAATGAAAATCACGAAGATGAAGGACGTCCAACACGGCAGAATTTCTGTAGGTACCTATATATTATTTTTTTCGTACAGGAAAACGATTACCGGAAGGTGAGAATAATGAAATGAAATGAACAAGAGGCGTTTAGTTTCCATGATACGAAATTCTCGCGGCTTCAGAAGGACGGTTGATTAAAACATGAAACATCGTGGAAAGCGCAATCAAGCCTAACGAATACCGCAAGCCAAGCGTGTCGTGAGAAATTAGCCGGGATTATTAAAAACAACAACAGTATTCCGGCGGTTTTCAGCTTGGATAAAGAAAGCATTGTTGAAACGTAATCAGCATTCTGGTTAACAACACTGTTGAGTTTGGCCGTGGTGATGCTCAAATTGAGTATGGCTCTTTCGACACAACTGGCGTGGGTGGTTTGTGGAGCTTTGCCAACGGATTATGTTCTCCTCTGATAACATCAGTGACCGGCTAATTGGATTGATGTTTAGATAGATTATGTAGCGTTCATAGATCAGTGACCTTTCCACGAGTCGATTCCTATATGTTTGTCATGAATCTAAACCTTCTATTGTCAACTTTAGTACGAGCAAACAAATGTAGTGATGGTAATTTTCATACATTGATAGAATAATTCAAAGTTATCTGTCAAATCGTACACTTCAGATTAATTATCAGAACTCCAGATCTGAAAGGCTTCCTGTAAGAGCTGGTGTTCCTCAAGGCAGCATTTTGGGACCAATATTATACAATATTTTCACATCTGACTTACCTGAGTTACCTCAGGGATGTCAAAATCTTTGTTTGCGGATGACACAGGCCTCTCCGCCAAAGGACGAAGCCTGCGTGTCATCTGTAGTCGATTGCAAAAAAGTTTGGATATTTTTTCTTCATACTTGCAAAAATGGAAGATTTCTCCTAATGCTTCCAAAACTTAACTAATAATATTCCCACATAAACCAAAAGCTCTTTATTTGAAACCTTCAAGTAGACATGTTTTCACGATGAGAGGGGTTCCAATAAATTGGTCAGATGAAGTTAAGGTGAAACAGTTTGGAATCAACTTCTAAGATTGCACTGAAACTATAAAGGCACAAATCTCGCGAAGAAAGCATCCATCAGCAGTGAACTTTTTATTTTGGCTTTGTGCACTAGAGTGATTCCAAGCAACAGCACCAAAAATTGGTAAATTTTTTAATTCATTTTTTTCTATTGAGCTGAAACTTTGCACAGTTTTCCAGTTCCATCTAAATCGTCATTTTCCGATATCAAATCTTCAAGTTGAGTCACGACTAACTTTTCAAAAGGGTGTATGTGAAAATGGTTCAAAAATATTCAAAAAGCTGCACAGCAAAAACGGTTCGTTCGATTGTTAGACAACTAAAGAAACAAAGTTAGACAACTAAATAAAGATTCCAAAAAAAATATACACAGTAAAAAAAATGTTTTTTTGCATTAAACAACATAATTTTTGACACAAAAACTCAAATATCTCAAAACCCTATCGGAATACCAACGTAAAAACGGTCCATTATATTAGCTATCTACCATAAAAATTTGGTGATGGTAAACCAATAAACAAAAAAGTTATGACATTTCAAACATGTCACAATTTTCACATTTAGTAGAAAAAAAAAAATTTCGGTGTAAATTATTACGGGAACCGCAGTTTGTTGCTGATTTTATTGTTAAGGGCCTTGCGTGAATTAAACAAGTCGTTTTCATGTATTCATTAGTATTATGTATATTATATGTATAAATATTATGTATATGAATAAATATTATATGTATATGTATATATGTATAAATTAAAATGAATTAACCAGGATATTTTTTTAGAGTATGATCGATGAGTTTCTAAATGTCATATCTTCTTCTTTCTGGCGTTACGTCCCAACTGGAACAAAGCCTGCTTCTCAGATTAGTGTTCTTATGAGCACTTCCACAGTTATTAACTGAGAGCTTTCTTTGCCGATTGACCATTTTTGCATGTGTATATCGTGTGGCAGGTACGAAGATACTCTATGCCCTGGGAATCGAGAACCAGCGGGATTCGAACCCACGACCCTCAGCATGGTCATGCTGAATAGCTGCGCGTTTACCGCTACGGCTATCTGGGCCCCCTCTAAACCTAAATGTTATATATAAACTTTAAAAGTTTTGGATTTGGGTATGCGTTATGAGATCATGAAAACATTTTATTAATACTTATTTATTTATTTTTATTCAATTTTTTTACAATATCGAACACTTTTGCATCATTATCAGTACAGTTCGAGTATAGTTTTGCTTTAATTTTATTTTCTGACAATGGAATGAAACAGTGAAATTTTTGGGTTCCTTGGATCGTTTTCGCGTTATTATATTGCTCGCTGAGCTCTGATGCCGTTAATTCGTACTCTTCAGTAGTAGTAAAACAAAATGATAATTTTGTTAAATCTTCTTCTTTTCTGCGATTCGCCCAATCAAATAGTTCTTTTGCAGTTTTAATTGGATGCTCACGTTCTTTGGCTAAACTTGCTCTTGTGGCCATGCGCTTTATGGTTTCTCCAATAGCATCACAAGGACCTTTGCCATGTGACGTAGCAAAGAAATGCCATTCTGCATCAATTCCGTACTTTGATTTAAATTGACATAGCCTCGAAAAATTCTTACGGTTTTTGTACTGCGATGCTGCTCCATCAGACATGAAATATATCTTTCTGATTTCTTTATCCTTATCAACGCGTAAAAAGTTAATCATTTTGGCAATGAACAAAGTTACAGATACTGAGTCGTGTCTTAAATCTTCGGAAATTACAATAAAACTAAAATGTTCAATTTGCGTACTTCCATTGAAATAAATAACGAATGGATGAATTGTAGCTTGTTGTACGTTCCAGTGATGGGACTGCACTTCATCTTGCAATACAAAGCTATAGTTTTCAGAAAAATCACAAATGACTAAAAATTCACCATCTTGTAATGTATTTTTCGTATTTTTTAAAAAGCGGGATTGCTCTGTTTTAATAAAGTCGTGAGGAATTAAACTTTCTAATTTCAAGCAAAAAAATGACACAAACTCATCTACAGGTTTTACAATAGTTTCTAGGTCACACCTATCCGTGGTCACCCATTGCTCAAATGATAACTGATCAATATAATTTTCTTCAAACTCAGCGAATAAAGTATTTTCCAATGATGAAGAATCTGGACAATCCGAACAAGATCGTAGATAGCAATTTGATGTTGTATTTTCACACAAAAGACTACCAGTTAACATTTTAATATCCTTTGATAAATTGATTCTTTTCAAACTATGTAAGATTAGGTTAATATTTTCGTGTGTTGTGCACACACAAACATTATGTGTTCCTGAATTGGATAGAAGCTTGCATTGCCTTGGACGAAGGCTTGCAAATGAGGAAAAACCTACCTTAAGATTTTCGTTAATTTCCTTGAAGCGTGTATACGCTTCTTTCAAAGTAGTCATCATTAATCGTTTTTGGATTGCTTGACGCTTTCCATCTTTTTTTACAGATACATAAACTTTTTGGCCAGGCATAGCTCTACTTACTTCATCGTCTTCAAAATATTGAATTATTTTTTCTTTTGTCTCATCTGTTAATGAAGTACTCGACCTAGAATTTTTGGTTGCAAGACAGTTATTTTTGAATTGTTTTGCCTCTTTTGCTTATTTCTATTGGTTTTGAACTCATCAATGGCGTCTTGAATAGACCACGAGCTTGGCAGCATCGACAAAATCAATAATTTTTCTTTCCTTGTCGTGGCTAGATTCGAGAACCTTTCCTTCATATTCATAATTACCTCATCGTAGTCTGTATTTTCCACATCCTCAGGTCCTAATTTGAAGAGGTTTCTTCGTACAGCTTCGTTGATTTCACGGTATTTTTTCTCGGGATAATTGACGTAACCCATCTTCGTCCATTTAATCGGAGTCACTTTTATTCCAGCTATCCCTTCGTTGAAGCGTTCGATGTTGACCTTCTGGATGCACTCATCTTCTGATTGATTTGTTGAAACAGATGTCGCTGATGGTACCGTGGCAAGACTATCTGCACTTGGTACTTCTGGTAACTCCTCAGTTGTTGTCGGTGCATCTAGTAATTCCTCAGTTGTTGTTGTTTTCGAACTTCCTGCAACCTGATCCACCGATGATGTACAGATTGCCCGTTTGTCAACGTTTAAACGGCAGGACGTACAAATGCGTAAATTTGTACTCAATGTAGACATTGGAGCATAACCAGCCGCTTTCAGTTTATCTATGGTGCTTTCGGTGAGATTTCGTAGCTCTTTCGAACACTTTTTTTCTGCAAACGGCCTGCAACAGTTGAGAAAGCGACTACTCATGTTGCTCGTTAGATTTTAATAAACAAAATCACTTTTAAGTTTTTACTGACTAGTTTGGTGTCGTTTGCTTGACTGAAGAAAAATTTTACAATTAAATCTTTTATAACCATAGTGGTAGTATATTTTTAGCTTTTTCGTGAGTATGTTCATGGTATGTACCTATCATGTTTTTGATGTTGTTGAAGTTACTCGCTTTCTCCCAAATATGATTAACAAAGTCTATTCTCTACCAAGGCGGGTCTATACCCAGGTGTAATCAGATTTTAACTTTGTGGAGAAAACCAGCGCCGAGAAAACCGACCTGCTTTACGTACACTAGATCACCTGGGTATAGACCCGTCTTGTTCTCTACGAGGTAAACTTTTTGCAGGTAAACTAGTCGTATACCTGTATAGAAAACTTTGTTTGTAGCTTTTGTCTTCAATATTAGATTTCTTATAGGTTTCTTTTATCAAAAGGTTTCAACACTATTGAGAGAATTTTTCTTCAGTTACGTACAATAAAAAATATGACACTATCAAGACTTTAGATCACAACACTGGATCGCGTCTAACTTTCTAATAGATGCTATAATAGTTATGAATAATTAAATAAAATATCATGAAAACAACTTGTTAACCTCATGTGGTACCATTAACAAAAAATTCAGCAACAAACTGCGGTCCTAAAAAAATTAACAATGAAAAAAAAAAATTTTCACTAAGTGTCAAATTTGTAAAATATTTGAAATGTCAAAACTTTTTTGTTACCAAATTTTTATGGTAGATAGCTAATATAATGGACCGTTTTCCCTCAAAAAATTACGTTGGTATTCCGATAGGGTTTTGAGATATTTGAATTTTTGTGACATAAATGATGTTTTTTAATGCAAAAAAAAAAAATTTACTGTGTGTATTTTTTTGGAATCTTTATTTAGTTGTCTAACTTTGTTTCTTTAGTTGTCTAACAATCGAACGAACCGTTTTTGCTGTGCAGCTTTTTGAATATTTTTGAACCATTTTCACATACACCCTTTTGAAAAGTTAGTCGTGACTCAACTTGAAGATTTTATATCGGAAAATGACGATTTAGATGGAACTGAAAAACTGTGCAAAGTTTCAGATATTTTTGAAATGGTCGATCAGAATCGACTTGCATGCCTCCGTGGAATCCCTCACTAGCAGAAAGCTTAAAATAAGAAGATCAGACATGTTTGCCAATTATTTCTCCAGTTTTGTGCCTTTGAAAACGTGAGTAGGGGCACAAGTCGGCCATTGTGACGGCCATCTTTGGATTGCGAGATGTTTCACCTTAAGTATCTAGGGCTCATGCTAACTTTGAAACATTTATAATTACAAAAAATGAAAATACCTCTACGATTTGTCTACGAAAATTGTGCCTTTTTGTGTAAACAACATTTCGACCGAAATTTGTATTGAGAAATTCCCAAATGTAGACATACTATGGAAAAAACAAGCTGAGAATTTTAAAAAGGCTTAACTTCAAATTTCGAAATTAATAGAAAAATGCAAATAAAGTTTTGCTAGAATAGGAGTGTACTTTAAGAAACTGATGTCAGAGTTTTAATTCCATTTTATGTGTTTCACTGTGTTATTTTCAAATGAGGAAATTAAGTAAATTTAAGGTGAAGATGAATCGAAGCCAAACTTCAAATTTTCAAGAGCACTGATCTGGAGAACCAAACATCCGTTTAAGCTGAAAACTTCATCGATTGGTCACTAGCTGGTGGTGACCAATCGATTAGGTTTTCAGCTCAAACGGATGTTTGGTTCTCCAGATCCGTGCTCTTGAAAATTTGAACTTTGGCTTCGATTCATCTTCACCTTAATTGTTTACATCAAAGAAGTGCAAGGGTGCCATATTTTGTCAGGATACCACAATCAACAGCAATGTAAAAAACTTCTCGACCTGCCTAAATGATCGATTTCTCATGCCTAAAGAGGCACTTCCATGGAGCAAGACGAATCTTGGCCAATAGCAAAACAATCGAAAGACCAACATCCTGAGTCGACAACTTTTTGGTTCCTCTCCAAAATCTAACCACCCTTGATGGCTACTTTGGTTAGCATGAAGGAAACGATTGTGGATAGTAGTGGACTGGAGAAAAGTTTATTCCGTTGATTGATTCAAGATAGTCCTCGTAGCCTTCCGTGGGAAATTTTGCCTTCGATCTGTGAAAGTTGGGTGGGCGTAGGCTTATTTTCTTAACGTTTCGGCCCTTTCATGATGAGATCTGTTTAGAGATAATCGTTTATCGTAAGATGTTGCTCTGTGTGGTTTTCTTTCAGTTTCTTTCTACGTTCTTTGCATGTATATAATCGAGATGCACAAACATGATTTATTTTTTTATAGCAAAACATAAATTTGTGAAGAAATACTTGCCGCTATTTGGTTGGTCACGTGGTTAATGGATAGCCTCTTATGCAAATTGTGAACTTCGTGCAAATACAAACTAATTATTGAACCACGTTCAAGGGACAGAGTGTGGGAAACATGCATGCAGATCTTGAAATAAAGCTTTTTTTTGCAATTTCTGCAGTTTTTGGAATGTCTTTCATCACGCCAATCTGTCATTGAGCAGCCTATTTTCCTGCGCTGAACTATGCAATATCGTAGCAGTCATTACGCAACTGAAATAGGCTGCGTTATGACTGTTACGCATTGCTTTTTCATTACGCAACTGTTTTGAGTTGCGTAATAAACCATTTCATAACAATTTGCAGAAATTGTTAAAAATGATTATGCTCTGATTTATGATGCCTTTAAGTGCACTATAGTTTTAATAATTAACCATTTTTATCTCATTCTATTCTTCTTTCGAATCCTGGGATTGGATGAGATATTTCGCAAGACATTTGTAACGTATTTTACGGTAGACCATCATCAGACGTAGGCGCCCCGTTGAACCTAGCACCTGGATTTGAATTCAATTATCGTGCACCCGATTATGCCTGTGGCAGCTGTGGTCGAGTGCAGTTTCCGACCCTCTTCCTCTAGAAGTCCGTTTCAACGAACCAGACGATGGTCTCTAATGCCTAATCTGGACGTACGCCGGTTGCCATCCGTTGCAGAAATGGGGTTAAATGGTCGCAAAGTTCAACCTCCGACAGATGTGGGTAATTGAACCCAATTTTGTGAGAGGCATTGCTGTGGGAATTTATCAACCAATCTCAGGCTTTGGTGTTTCAGCTTTTCACAATCGGAAACGAAGGGAAAGCTCTCCAACTGCCTCCCTCCTAGCAAGATTGAACGAATCCTTTTGGGCCGAGATGGGAAACTATTACCAAGGCGATAGCCCAAAGGAAAAGTTTGATTTGCTTGGATTAGAATTTATGCCAAGAAGTATCGAAGCTTGGGGGTGTGTTTGGCTCTACTTGGCCTCGATTTGAAAAGATGGCTTATCTTTGGGATTTCTCTCTCCGAGATAAGCACTCCGTAATAGGGGTTATCAGTTGAAAGGGATTTTTGGTAGGACTTGCTATGTTTCAATAAATGTATAGATCTATATAAGAACGATATTAGCCATTTCAGAATAAACATTTGTTTTATCTTCATTAACCTTTCCCGGGTATAGAGTTTTCCAAATAACGGGAATTAAATTTTGATTGTCTGGGACTTGCCTGCATGTTGGTTAATCAATTAAAACTTGGGGATACCGTTTCGATTCAAATTACGAACACTTAAAGCCCTGGTGAAGTATAACCCATCGTTAAGCAAAAAAAATCATTGTATATGATTGCTCCACAACGGCGGTTCGTTCATATACTTAATGGTTACAAGTTTTGAATTCAAATCCACACAAATCACGCGGACCCATTTACTAACTCATATCCATCCATCTCGTAAATACTACACACGTGCGCAGAGCGAGTGCGATCAACACAAAATAGTGAAAAAACAAAATATGAAAAGGGTTCGCGTGATCTGTAAGGATTTGAATTCGAAACTTGGGTTATTGGGTCACCAAGTGGCTCGGTAGCTTAGTGGGTAAAGCGCTCGTCTAGCATAGAAGAGTCCTGGGTTCGAATCCCAGCTGACAAGGGAGAGTCACGATCACGCCCCCCGAGGATTTCAATCGGACTATTTTTGTTGGATTCTACATGTTAAAATATGGACAAATCCAAAGCCTTTTGGGTAATAGGTCAGTGGTGTAGCCAGGAGGGGCTCTTAAAGGTGCAGATTTTTACATATCGAATATGTATGTATGTATGTATGTAGGTAGCCACCAATCCTTGCTTGAGTCTTGCTCTGCATGCGGCTCCACTCAACAGTAAGGTCAAATT
This sequence comes from Aedes aegypti, assembly GCF_002204515.2. NCBI lineage: Eukaryota > Metazoa > Arthropoda > Insecta > Diptera > Culicidae > Aedes > Aedes aegypti. The sequence continues at coordinate 364,702,562 of NC_035108.1, read as the reverse complement.
TTATTACCAATCTGCATTCAACATATCGCTGTATGAAGGGCCAAAAGGGGGGTGGCGGACCCGTAAGTAGAAACACTTACGCGAAACCCGCGGGAAATAGAGAATCTCCTTCCAGCCATATGATCCAACAGATTGAGTATTAGAATTTGCATTATTTGTCGAGCTTTCCACGGAAAGGTTTGTTAGAAGAAGGGCGCGTCAAATCTTTCAAAAAAAAAAACGGTTAAGATCTTCAATTTTAACACTATTTAAATGCTCACACCTTACTGTTGCCGCCCCTACAATTTTTTATATATACTTAGCGAGAAGAAATTATGAAATATAACTGAATCGAGGGCCGTGTGCAATATGCAGCTTTAGTCTGTTTGCAGCTCCAACATCGATCCATCGTTTGTTCCTACTTTGTTCTCTATAAATTTAATAGAAATGAAGTTTAATTTATTGGAAATTGGAATTTTACATACTAGTGTTAATAGAATTCGGTTATGTAACGGTCATTATACTCTGTAGTTTCATCAGGTCAGGTTAAACTGCAATAGATGTATAATTTACTGTTCACTGCTCGAAAAAAAAGACGAATACTGTTAACGCTCGGACGTCGATACGATCACATGTGCGCGAACTATTGTCGACCATCGGGAAGTTCTTTTCTTTCGGATAGGTTATTTTTTTGTATAAACGGATTTTACGTGAAAAAGTTGAAATGGAAGCTACCAGAAAGAATACTTTGAAAATTGTGTTTGGATTATCGGCAAAGTCTCCAAAGAATCTAGACGTCTTACGGTTTGTTGGTGGCAAGCTGGGTATCCCGGCTGAAAGTGTCCATTCGATATACAAAGACGAAAACGACCATGCGTTCTACATCAAATTTCTTGATGAAAACGAGTTCAATTGCTTCGGTACTGGCTTGGAAGAGCAGTACACCTTTGATTATCAGGACGGCTCTCAGATCCAGGTGCGAATCGAAATTGCCAGCAGACTATTCCGATACGTAAGAATATTCAATCTACCGCCCGAGATAGACGACAGAGAAATTTCAGCAGTCCTGAGTCAATTTGGAAGTATCAGGCAACATGTAAGAGAAAGATACCCAGCGGATTTCGGTTATAGTGTGTTCAGTGGCGTAAGGGGCGTCCACATGGAGATTGCGAAGGAGTTACCAGCAAACCTGTACATAGGTCATTTCAAGTTTTGGCCAATGCAGTGGTTGGAGTGAGTGCAACAGCGCTGGGATCGTTAACCATGACATCTATGCCTGTACCGTCAACACCAACCGTTAAAACAGCAAACATCGTAGCAGAGACAGCTGACACCGCTAACTCGGTTTGTCCAGCGGTGGTAGTGACCAACATAGCGAGAGAGAATCAGCCAGCGAGAGAGAATCAGCCAGCGAGAGAGAATCAGCCAGCGAGAGAGAATCAGCCAGCGAGAGAGCCAATGGATATTGGGGATGAAATGGACACGATGGGTAGCGTGAGTTCTGACCGAAAAAGTTCATTGAAACGAGTGCCAGACTCAACTTCGGACAATGACTCATCCGAATATGACGAAGCGAAACTCCAAAAAGAGAAAGGTAAACCTAAAAAGAAACAACAGATACTAGAGCCTGCTGGAATTGTGAGTCCGATCGATATTGTGCTCTGCAAGATAAATCCACGTAATGCGATTATCTGAAAATGTCGATATACTGTCGTAGTGATAATGAAAATCACCAAATGTTTCAGATTTAGCAAATTTGAAACATTTGTGTCCTTGAAGGACAAAAAATTCCAAGCCTACTTGAATTTTGACGTTGCGTTTGAATTGCGCGCATATCTTCTGCGCGTTACCGCCGCCGCTGGATGTGGATTTAATATAAGCGCCGCAATATTATCAGTACTAGGAAGGGCCGATCGATCGAGAGATCGAGAAATCGATCACGCAGTGGTTCACGAAGACGTCACTGATATTTCAGTGGACGTGAACCTTGTGCTGAACTGTGAGTTACCGTGAAGTTATTTTTTGTTTTTTTTTTTCTTCTAAAACCATGCCATTGATTAGACGTATGATTCGAACAGCAAAGTAAAAAATATTTCGAACGGTTTGAAAAGTTTAATAACTTCTTTAAATATGGTAGATGTTGAAAAAAGCTCCGAGGGAAAAATTCAAAATTCACGTTTTATCGAAGTGGATCGAAGTCACGATTGGACAGGATATACTCAACCGACTCTTTTCTGAAGTCTGTTACTAGTGTGGATACAGAACCATTAGCCTTTTCAGACCATGACGGTGTTACTCTTACCTACAATGTTAACTACAATTCGCTTTTTAACTTCCTTGGCCGCGGATATTGGAAAATTAATACTTTTTTGTTGAATAACGAGGAGATTAACAATCGTTTTGCAATGCTGTATAATAATTTGAAAACACGAAACTCAGTATTAGATCTAAATTATTGATGGAATAATGATTTTAAAAGTAACGTGAAAAAGTTTTACAAAACAGAAAATTTCAGTATTAATCAGCAATCCATAAAAGAAAAGAGCTTCTACTATCAGTGTTTGAAAGAATTGTTTGAAAAGCAGCAAAACGGGGAGAAGTTGTTGCTAACGAAATGGCAATCGTGAAATCAAAATTGATGCAATTGGAAAATAACAGATTAAACTCTTTCACTTATAAATTCAAGCTTAACACCTTATTGTCAGAAGAAAAAATAGGATTATATCAGATATCGACAAGTATTAACCGATATTCGACTTCGAACATTCTTAAACTTAGAGTAAATAATAACGTAACATCTGAAACTTATGTTTCGAAAGAAATCTTATTCGAGCATTTTAAACAAAAATTTGAAAAACCTCCGGATACTGACACCAATTATGAAAATGTTTTAGGACGCATAAGAAACAAATTAGATCAAAATGATCAGCAACTGCTGCAAAACCCCATTTCAGTAGATTAATTGAAAATAGCACTGAAAAGTGCTTCAAAAAAGAGTTCTCCTGGATTGGATGGTCTGAATTATGAATTTTATTCGATACATTTTGAGTTATTGAAGGATGATTTAGTAAATCTGTTCAATTCTTACTTGATCGATGGAAATTACCCACCCGCTTATTTTTCAGTATGGGTAATTACTTTAATCCCTAAAAAAGGAGATCCATATGATTTAAATAACCATCGACCAAACAGTATACTCAATTCTGATTATAAATTGTTTGCAAAAATATTGTGGAATCGTTTACAATTAATAATACCTAAGCTGGTAGGCAATGGCCAATCTGCATGTGTTTCAAACCAATCCTGTGTTGAAAATTTAAGAGTCCTTCGTAACGTTTTAATGAAAGGAAACTCTTCTAAGCACTTCAAAGCTATGATTTTGAGTGTCGATCTAGAAAAAGCATTCGATCGCGTGGATCACAATTTTTTGTGGGCAGTTTTAGAAAAGTTTGCCTTTCCAACCCAAATTATTAATTGCCTAAATCGGCTTTACAAAAATGCAAATTCAAAATTATTATTCAATGGTTTTTGTACTTCTAGTTTCTCCATTCGTAGCTCAGTGCGTCAAGGGTGCCCATTGAGCATGGCCTTGTTCGTCCTCTACATTGAACCGTTAATTAGATTGTTACACGATAACATATCAGGTTGTCGGCTTTAGGACATTTCGTCGAATGACATTTGGTCAAATGACGTTTGGTCGAATGACATTTGGTCGAAAGTACATTTGGTCGAAAGGACATTTGGTCGAATGGCTTTAGAACATATATTTTGGTCGAATGATGTTTAGTCGAACGTAAATTTGGTTGAAAGCTTATTTTGAATTGGTTTATTGAAAGATCATTTGGTAAAATTGATTATTGTTTTCTAAGATTTGCAAAGTTGATAAGATAACGTATTCTTTAGAATAATCTGAAGAATTAACTGTTGTAGACTAAAAAATGGGACGTTTTATGTAGTATTATTTCTAAATTTCATAAATCTTTTCATTTTTAATATGAGGTTATGCCAAAATCTAGGATTTCAATGGTTATTGAAATGAACTTTTTAGTAGTTTTTTGTACATTGAGCTTAGTATCTCTAGTGAATTTATTATTCTTTCAACATATCATCATTCTTTGAAAAACTGCTGGTTCTTACTCAACGATGTGAATATAATGTTTTCTTTATTGATTATTCTTTTGAAATGTAATCGTTCTTCGTAATGAAGATCAGCTCATCTGATGAAAGCATTCGTAGAGAGTGCTTGAGATTTTTCTTTGAATTCCGGGTCTTGCAGCTCATGGATGTGGGTAAGATTTTTGAATGCAGAAAGCAGAATTAAAACTGCAGGAAAAAATTGCTTTTAGGAAAACCTTTATGGCGAAGTTAATGTTAGGTGTCGGTAGCTCTACTCATGGCCAATAGGATTATTGTGGCTTCCAGATTAATAACATTCCTCAAGCAAATATATGGCTTTGCTGACTGTGTTGATGACCTCGGGTGAATAACAGAGTTTGCAGTAGAAGATTTGGATGCTTTAAAATTAAAATTGTGGTAATTCTATGTATCGGGTAAAAGAAGGCGAGTTTTTCTTTTTTTTTTTCTATCTTTATTAACGAGATTTACAGCCCTGGATTAGTTTATAGATCAACGGTTTTACTTCCCTTTCGAAGGAAATCGTAACTGGAATTTTTAGCGACTATCTCGGGGATGGGATTCGAACCCAGGTTCTCGGCGTGAGAGGCATGTATTCTAACCACTACACTAGGTCCGTCCCCTGGAAGACGAGTTGACTGAGGTACCAAAGGACGGCTTCCATTTAAGATCAGCTCATCTCGAATTTCAGAACGTGCCTGAACGACAAAGCAGCATGGAATGTCAAAAACGAAAGAGGTTGATCAATATGTTGGAAGAGCGCCCATCAAAATGAATATCAAAATTTTGCTAATCGCATATAGATTGTTGGTAAAATGGCTGATACTTTTTCAATTATTCAATAACTCTTGTATCAGCGATGGTACTCTCGACGGTAATCAGACTAAACGTTAAACTTTATTTCTATACTATTTTGATTCCTTCCCACGAAATGTCGGTTCGACCAAATATCATATGCTTTCTGTTGTAACCAAACATTTTCGACCAAATGTCCATTCGACGAAATGTCCGCTCGACCAAATGTACTTTCGACCAAACGTCATTCGACTAAATGTCATTCGACCAAATGTCTTTCGACCAAATGTCATAGATTCCAGGTTGTCTTATAGACAATAGTTTCGTTAAACTCGCAGATGGTATAAATATTTTGATACGAAACAATCACGAATTTGATACCGTGCTAGAGATAGTAGGGTATTTCAGTATCTACTCGAAAATTAAACTAAATGTTTCAAAATCCCAATATCTTAGAATAAATTTTTGTTTTTCTGGTCCTCATTTAATTAAAGAAGTAGATACACTTGATATATTTGGAATCCAAATTAACTCGAACTTCGAAAAATTAGTTACGGTCAACTACAATAAGTACATCAATGAAATCAAATATCTAATGTCGTTGCACAGCCGAAGAAATTTAAACTTATTTCAGAAAACGTGGATTCTGAATACCTATATTTTCTCAAAGCTTTGGTACATCTGCCAAGTGTTCTCTCCAAATAATAAACAAATTGCTACGTTGAAATCGATTACAGGTCGTTTTTTATGGCAAGGTTATATTTTAAAGTAGCCAGAAATGAATTGCACTTGCCTGTTTACAAGGGTGGTCCCGCCCTTGTAGACATTGAATCAAAGTCCAAAGCACTTTTCGTTAAGAATATTCTCTTTGCTCCAAAAAACAACACTTTGACTCTAGACAGTTTTATGCTAAATCAAGAAAGCAACCGTTTAACGAGTTTAACGAGGAATATGAAAGATTGGATTAGTTTTGCGAACGAAATCAAGATGAACGACTCTCTCAATACCAGCAAGAAAATATATGATTTTTTAATTGATAGATTGAATATCCAATGTAAAACTCAACAGGACTTACCGCAATTGCCATGGGACAGTTTACTAAATAATCTTGACCGTAATTTTATAACATCTAATGGTAAAACCATACTATTTTGCATTATGAAAAATATTATTCCGAACAAAAAAAAATGTTTAAGAACAAAATAAGAGGTACAAATTCGAGTAACTGTGAAATCTGTAACAATGAAGAAACAGTGAGCCATGTTATAAAGTACTGTAAATATTCTTGCAAAATATGGAATTGGCTGAAATGCGTTTTGACAGAAAAGATGAAACTGAGAATATCAGATCCAGACGAAATATTGTGTAAAAACTTCGGAAATAGAAACTACAAAATGAGGGCAGCGTTGTGGTTAGTAACCGAAACTATATCATTCAATATAAATACAAAAGGAAATGGAAATTTAGATGAATTACAATAAAAAAAAGAATAGCGCGTTTTAATAGTAAACCGATTTCCAAAAGACAGTTTAGAAATTTTCTGGATATATTCTTATTAAAAGTAAAAATGTATTTGTACGTTTAATTAAATTAAAAATGTATTTGTATGTTTGTCTTTGAAAATAAATAAAGTTAAAAAAAAATGTGTTCTTACTAGTATCTCCATCAATTAATCGCGACTGAAATTACACATACTTGTTTATTTTAACATTTATTTTATGTTTATACATACAGACAAATGATAGCAACCATCCATCCATCCAGTAAGTATAGTGTTTAAATAAAGTGCTTGGTAAACTTACAAGAAAATCTCCATTCCTTTTCCTATATTGCTTGCTATGTGATGGCTTGGACGTCGAACTCACAATTAAAGCCAAAAGCTGATTTCTTACAAATAATTGTTTAATATTCATTATGTGCTTGTTAGCATTGCCGTCTAATGCTGCTGGCAGATTTGTTCTTATTTAAACTCTAGAATAATACCGCTTGACTGAATTTAGATCAACAACGGGTCTGCTTCCTGTTACCCAAATTCATCCCTCTAGCTTCCAAGTGGTTGCGAAACCTTCATTCCACCCAGTATTGTCATAGTCACATGTGCGGTACATGCACATTCCCATACCACCAGCCATAATCAGACTACTAAATCTAATTATGTTTACCAACCTACAAATGTCCTTCAGCTGCAAATAATGTCGCCCACGGTCAACGCCATGATGCACATGATGGACAGCATGAAACACACCATCTGAGGACGATTCCAGCGGCCAAAATCATCCATGAGATGACGGAACCGTCGCCACCGCAATCCTATCACTGTCACCTTAATTAATATATAATGCGATGTGCAACACTGTATAATGAGCTTTCCAGTGGAAGTGCATTCATTTCCATGCATGTGTAGACGATGAACTATCTAATTTCAAAAAGCAATTATAAACTCAAGCGAAATGTTTTAGTTCTTAACATTTCTCGCGCTTAGCTACTGACAAATGATAGACCAACTTAAATCCAAATCGATCGTGTTGATGTACTATTCATGTCTGTATGTTCGAAATACCCGCGTTCATTACCGTCAAACGGGGTGACTTGCAACACTTTTCAACTTCAATCAACCAAAACCATGATCTAAACGTCATTTAAAAATCTGAATTCCCTGTAGAACTTTTAATGGCTGGCCCGCCTACAGAATGGGATGACAGAAGATTGAGTCGAATTATTTTGTCATATCAAAAGTCATCAAAAAGGTGAAATTTTTTAAACGTCCTTGTGCGGGGTGAGTTGCAACACTCAATGCTTATATTGTTTTTGCCAACAAAATGTTGATATTTTTTATTAGTCACACATGTTAAGTATTGTTATTCATGTATTTAAAGCATTCGAACCAGTACAAGTGCATTTTGAATACGTTTTTGTAAGAAAATAATCGAGCTATTTTTGTATGGGAAAAAGAGGCGTTAAATCATCAAAGTCCAATATCTTAACTGAACAATATTTTAAACAAGTGTTTGTAGTTGATTGATGAATTATTACTCTTTTGACTATAAAGTAGACCAAACACAATAGTTTTTCACTTTTATAAAACTCTAAATTGCTTAGAAATAAAGTGTTGCAAGTCACCCCGCATAGATACATTTTAATAAAAATGATTTTTATTAAAAAGTTGTTGCTACAATTTCGTAAAATAAAATTCATCATATTATCAATTATTTGTTATAGAAATACCACGCACAGTATTACTTTTGTAAATTAAATCTATTTCATGTTTTCAGGTCACGATTTTGAACTTCCTTCAAATGTCAGTTTTCAAGACACTCAAAAGAATTATGTTTAATGTATAAACATATTTATAATAACACCTTTTTCGTGGCCCCTACTTAAATTGTGAGTCACACGTATTGAAGCACTGATTTGAAACAAATTTTGTTTTGAAATTTGTGTTTTATAGTGAAATTTAGTTGTAAATTGCTTTGTGTTGCAAGTCACTTCGTCGTTGCAAGTCACCCCGTTTGACGGTACCACAATGTGGCAAATCAGTTCGATTCAATGCATTTTTATTATGGATCTTTTTTCCAACACAGGCAGCGTATTATAATTCAATGGAAGCAGAGGAGATAAGATAACGAAAAATTCCCAACTAAAATCTATTGTAACATGTGAGCTCTTCCTGTTTCCGGCATTCGGCCAACCCTGGCAAAGGATAAAAATAAGAATTCAGGTACAAAAGCGGCTGAACTCTATTTTCGCATTTTAAGCACGGATGATTTTGTTTTTTTTAACTTTAAAACACAATGGATATTTTTTTTATCTTTATTAACGAGATTTTTAGCCCTGGGCTAGTTCATCTCGGGACCAACGGCTTTACTTCCCTTCCGAAGGAAGTCGTCACTGAAATTTTTTGTGACTATTTCGGGGATGGGATTCGATCCCAGGTCCTCGGCGTGAGAGGCGTGTGTTCTAACCACTACACCAGGTCCGTCCCCTCCAATGGATATTCGGGTCATAAACACTAACACCTAAAAAAAACTGTAAGTATCTGCAGAAGCAGACAAGTAACAAAGGAGGAAGGAGGACAAGTAACAAAGGAAAATTCATTCGTGAAGTATGGTCATCCAAAGCTAATAGGTATATTTGTTTAATTAGTGTTTTTTTATTTAGAAATATTCGTTTTTTTGAATTGACAGCAATACTGAGCTCGATTGTATAATCAAGCCCAATGTTGACTGGACACATGAATAGAGTTAGTTTGTAAAATTCTCAAGTATTTATAAATGAGAATCTCACAATAGAGACGAAAATGATCTTTCTGGTCGTCAAGTCTCTTTGTGTTTCACATGACTACAAGTACATGTAATGCAATAAGAAAGTTGTACTTATACTGCAAACCAGATGACATCGCAGATGAGCACATCATTAATACTATCGAGGATGACAACAAATTAGCATTTGATGTTATTAGAACCAACTCACGGACAGTTTTAAGGTAATAATGTTGCCAGCGTCTGTCTACGTAATAGGAAACTTCATTCATGAAATGAAGAGTTCAAGCTCTGTTAGAGTAGACTTGATACCTTTAAAGTTTTTAAAACTAAATTCTGATGTTATACTTTGAATTTTCATCACTTTTCCGAGTCAATTAATATTTGATAGCGAATTTCCAGACGCATTGAAAACAGTAAGAGTTATTCCCATTTTAAAATCTGGAAAGAAATCAATGGGAAATGATAAATGACTAGACATTGGTACTTCGCGTACCTGCAGGTATAAAATTGACCCCATTTGTGGTACTTAGCCTCTTGTTAAGCCCTATCTCTACCTCCCCGTGGTGCCACCTGGGGTACGAGTAACTCTAGGGAATATCGGGTAAACAACCCCGGTGGGATCTTAGTCGCATGCTGATAGGGAAGAGGTGCTCCGCTCTTTGGATGTTATAGCTTATCAGAGCGTCTATTCTCCAACGGCGGCTCAAAACAGCGTCTGTTCTGCATGTATAGACGTGGGATTCTAAACAGTGCTGTGTACGATGGTCCTCCGGTGAGACAGGGGGTTGGTGCAGGCCTTACAAGCCAGCCGTAAAAATCATCATACCAGGTTATACCATCTACCATCTACCAGAGCTGCGGCAACAGACACGAGCTGGGAACAGCTTTTATCGTGATGGGCGAAATGCAAAGGCGCATGATTGGGTGGTGGCCAATCGACAACAGAATGTGCAAGTTGAGGATCAAAGGCCGATTCTTCAATATAAGCATAATCAACATGTACAGCCCTCACCTAGCAAGTGACGATGACGATAAGGACGCTTTCTACACGCTGTTGGAACGTCAATACGACAGCTGCCCAAGCCATGATGTGAATGTTGGCCAAGAGGAGGAGTTTAGACCGATTATAGGGATTGATGGAAGACACTTGTCGGACATTATCGACGTCAGAACCTATCGTGGCGCAAACATTGATTCGGAACACTACCTTGTGACGGTTAAAATATGCCAAAGACTTTCCGTTGTGAACAACAATCGGTACCGACGCCCGCCACAGTACAATCGGGAACGACTCAAGCTACCCGAAGTTGCAATCGATTACGCGCAAAGCCTTGAAGCAGCGTTACCGGAAGAGGAAAGCTCACCAAAGTCCTTCTTGAGGACTGCTGTAGGACAGTCAAAGCAGCCATTAACAACGCAGCGGAAGGTGCCATTGGGTCCGGGGAAGGAAATGAACGGAACACTTGGTTCGACGAGGAGTGTCAGAGGGTTTTGGACGAGAAGAATGCAGCGCGAGTGTTTAAGCTGCAGCAAGGCATCTGTAAAAAACCTGGAACGATACAAACAGATGCGAAGACAGCAAGCCCATCTATTCCAGGACAAAAAGCGCCGCCTGGAAGAGTTGGAGTGCGAAGAGATGGAGCAGCTGTATCGTTTTCAAGAAACGCAGTTCTACAAGAAACTCAATGCATCCCGCAAAGGCTTTGTGCCTCGAGCCGAAATGTGCCAGGATAAGAATGAAGGTATCTTGACGGACGAACGTGAGGGGATTGAAAGCAGCACTATGATGAACACCTGAATGGCGCAGAGGAGGAAGACCAAGGCAGCAGGAGGAATGGCTTCATAAGTACGGCGGATGAGGGAGACGTTCCAACTCCCAGAATAGGTGAAGTTAAGGATGCTATCAAACAGCTCAATAATAACAAAGCAACTGGAAAGGATGGTATTGGAGCGGAAATTATTAAAATGGGCCCGGACAGGTTAGCCACTTTTCTGCACCGATTGATAGCCAGGATCTAAGATACATAACAGCTACCGGAGGAGTGGAAAGAGGAAGTAATATACCCGATATACAAAAAGGACTACAAGTTAGAATGTGAGAACTATCGAGCTATCACTATTCTTAACGCAGTCTATAAACTGCTTATGAAACGCAGTCTATAAACTGCTTTTGAAACGCAGTCTATAAACTGATTTTGAAACATGCAAAGGACTTCGACAAGGCGATGGACTTTCCTGCCTCCTGTTCAATATTGCGCTAGAAGGTGTTATCAAACGGGCGGGCTTCAACATGCGGGGCACGATCGTCAATTGATCCATCCAGTTCATTTGTTTCGCTGAGGACGTGGACATTGTCGGAAGCACGTTCCAGGTGGTTGCTGAACAGTATACCAGGCTGAAACGTGAAGCAGACCGGATTGGATGCAAGGTAAATACCTCAACGACGAAATATCTGCTGGCCGGAGGAAACGAGCGCGATAGAGCTCGCATTGACAGACGCGTGATGATCGACCGAGATGAGTTCGATGTGGTGGAAGAATTTGTCTACCTTGGTTCATTGGTAACGTCAGATAACAACTGCAGCAGAGAAATTGCGGTCTGGTAAACTTTACCTCCGTGCTAAGTGTACCATGTACAAGACGCTGATAAGCCCGGCCGTTCTCTGGATGTGGACAATGCTCGAAGAGGACCTGCGAGCGCTAGGAGGTTTTGAATGACATCTGCTTAAGACGATCTTAGGCGGAGTGTGTGAGAACGGCGTATGGAGGAGAAGAATGAGCCACAAGCTAGCGAAAATCTACGGTGAACCCGGTATCTAGAAAGTCGCCAATGCTGGAAGGGACGATGGGCGGGGCACGTTGTGAGAATGCTGGACAACAATTCCGCAAAAAATCTGTTCACCTTGAATCCGGTCGGCACAAGACGAAGACGACTGCGACGAGCTAGGTGGTTCGACCAAGTGGAGCAGGATCTTAGATGTGTGGGGCGATTGAGAAACTGGAGGCTAGCAGCCATGGACCGAGTTAGTTGGCGTAACGTTGTGGCGCAGGATAAGCCTTGAAGGACGTAGCACCATTAAAAGTAAAGTAAAGTAAGTATCAATAATAACAAATTATCCTTACGTTCCATCAAAATGTGGTCTTCAGCAAAATTGTAGCTGAGAAGATTTGATATGAGAAGAGTTTTTTCACTTTTCCAAATATTATTATGACTGTAGTTTGAGGACTGAACACAAAAGGTTAGATTTGCCCATAGTAATTTCCATGTAAACTTCAAATCGTGTGTGCACAACCAAATTTCTCCCAAATCACTTTAAATTATGTGAGAATGATTTTCATCATAAAACCCTTTAATCAAATGGGAGCCAAATCTTCAAAATTTTCATCACTCTAGGGTTCATTCTTTTTAAAAATTTTGTTTTGATGACGTTTTTTTTTGTTTTTTGTAAATTATTTCAGATTAAATCCTTAACGGTTCCTTGGGATGCGCTCCTATAATGGCTCAATCGATGTTTGATGGTAACAATAAAGTATAATAATCAACTAACTGAAAATCGAGTTCCTCATAAACCATTTTATGTCCATCCCAGATTAGGCAGACTTCCAAAAGCACTTCACCGATACAGCGCTGCGGCGCGTCCATTATCATACATTCTTACTGCTTCATTCGCTTCAAGAGCCGAAACACTTATCTCGCTGTGGTACTTTTTTCCAACTTTTGATAGCCGACCTCAAATCCAGCAGGGGTCAAATTGCGAACGTGAAGATCTGCAGTGACATCAGCAAAGGCAAGTGGCACAGAGCTCACTTAAATGGCATCACCACCTAGGAAGTTGGGAAGCCTGACACTCGCTGGCACCAAAGCTGAGAAGTGGGTACTTTAAAGTTAAATTAGCTGAGCGTTTGTTTTATGGCAAGCAACAGCATCAACAGACGGTTTGAGTCTCTTCATGGACAGTGAGAACCAGTGAACCGTCTGCTCCTGGGGCAGGAAATAAAATGAAAGTTCTATGTTTGTACTTGAACTGAATGAGCATATGAGTGGGTCAGAACTCAGAAGGAAAAATAGGTACGGAGCTGGAAAAAAGTAGCATTGCCAAGGAGGACATTTAATCTCAAGCCGGTGGCAATTGCGGATCTCGAAAAACGAGCGAATGCTGAATTATGCAAACGATATAAATTAATCAGCTGGAAAAGTTTTTGCACTCGCACCGGAACTGCTACAGGCTGCTGGCTACCGGAAGTGAAAGGCGTTTAATCATGTATTTATTTTCCACTTGCACAACTTCAGAAGAGGGAGGAAGGCAGCGGAAATTTCGTTTCAAATCAAGGAAACTGGTGGACACTCTGAGGGAAAATTTACTTTAAGGAAATTATGTATCATGCAACAGGATAGGTGGAGCCGATTCATGTTAATCGAAAGATGAAATAATTTATTAGAAATAATTTATACTTTAGGCCAAGATTTCTCCTAGAGAGACCGTCTTTGGGGGTGAGAATGGGTTAAATATGATATGTACGAATTATTTATTGAGCAACTATCGCAATTTTTATCAAGTAACCTTCAAATTTGGTGGTCTTTGATGGTACATTAACAACTATCTAAAAAAATAATGAAAAATATTGATTCACCACGTCACAACAAGTGGATAAAAATTCCATATCAAAAATCATTATCATCCATGCGGGGGACGGACCTGGTGTATTGGTTAGAACACACGTCTCTCACGCCGAGGACCTGGGATCGAATCCCATCCCCGAGATAGTCACTAATTGATTTCAGTGACGACTTCCTTCGGAAGGGAAGTAAAGCCGTTGGTCCCGAGATAAACTAGCCCAGGGCTAAAAAACTCGTTAATAAAGATAGAAAAAAAATTATCATCCATGTCACTGAAACCACCGACGGTTTCGGCAAATTTCACAGAACAAATCCTAGTACCCGAAAGACCTTGTCTGTTAGCTTGAGGCAAAATATTGCGGAATGCTTGTTGCTTCCAATGTACTACATCGTTTACAAAACAGTGCAACTCCAACCTGTCGAGTGATGCCAGTGAATTCAAAAGATACGCTAGCGAGAGAGTATCTCACCGGCAGGACTACGACGGTGGTGTCACAGATAAGAAGACGCATTACTCCGAACAATTTCCATTAAAAATCAACGCACATTTCAAACAATTGTTATCTGGTAGCCATGTTGCATCAAAAACGATTATGCACAACAGGCCTGTAGAAGGCGCTAATCTGAAATATAAAACACACGGTCGCCTCTAGATGTAAAATATGGAACAACAGAGATTTGAATTAACAATCAAAAGCATGGTGAACGGAAATTTCGGCATTATTACGTTTGCTTGTTTATGGTCGCTCAGTAATTTATCTTTCTGGTGTTCTGATTGGCATTGTTGGCATTGGAAAATACGTTTCCCGGGGCGCAAAGGCTCACTGTTGCATTTGCTATTTTTAATTAATGTATATTTTTCGAAATGCTTGCGTTGGTTACGCAGTAGAGTAAAGGTGTGCACTTTGTGGGTTGAATGTGGAAAATCATGTGCTTCACCATAGGGTATAATTAAAATATATTATGTTTACAGAAACTTGAAGCAAACATTCGACAAGAGAGTGTATTTGGGAATCACTTAGTGTCATACAAATGAAATATGCTTCAAGAAATCTGGAGATTTTGGAACCTTTGTTCCCTTTTTTTGTTATTCAAAAAAAAAACTACTGTTTAGAAACTTGGCTTTTCCTTGACATTACGTCCTCACTGAGACAAAGCATGAACTTAGTTTTCAATGAGCACTTCCACAGTTTTTGACTGATTGCTTTCTTTGCCAAAGTTGAAATTTTTCCATGCATATATCATGTAGCAGGTACGATTCTACTCTATGCCCAGGGTATTCAAGGAAATTTCCATAACGAAAAGATCCTGCACCGACCAAGAATCGAACCCAGACACCTTTAGTATGGCTTTGCTTTGTAGCCACGGACTGAATCCACTCGGCTAAGGAAGGCCCCGGATCTAGGAAATTATGTTAACTTATTTGTCCATAGTGGAAAATTCATCATCCACTTCTTTTTGTACTCATAGTTTATTTCATCTCTTGCAAATTATTCTCAAACAACTAATCCTTTTCCACTGTTTCAAGTTTCAACCATATCAAGGTAGGAAATCTAGCACAAACCAATAAACTCCAGCGCCAGTGTCCCGAGCGTACGACAACAAACTTTGTTGTCTGATTCATGCAAAGATAATAAAAAATTGTAATCAGTTCTTCAGTAGCGACTCAAGTTTTCCCGGCATCCGGTGAAATGAGTTTTCCCCGTTACCTTGGAATACATCTAACCATTAGTACTCGGAAACACCACCAAAGTTAAAGATTGAACATGGAAAATATGTCGAACCACTACCAACTCAGGTGCCAACTAGGGACAAGCTAGAGCAACTTGCTCGGGGAAAATGGAACCAAAACTTAAGCAATCTCGACGACGTCTGATGAATAGACGGAGAAAGGTATTATCTATTCAACAGTGCTTACAATCTTTTGCATTATATTGTGATGCATGTCGAAGATTGATTAAACTTAGTCGATTTAGGAGGACAAAGTTTATTTTCTGAAGGTATTTGATTCCTTTGTTGAACATAATTGTATATAACGTATCATTCAATTGTGGTATGGTTAGTTCGCTCCCAAAGTTTGATCAATTCTTCAATATATTCAGTAAAAAATATTCATAGAATACTGTTAGGTAAAAGTACCATTAGTGGTGCACTTAAGGGAAAACTGCTAAAACATGGTGATAAAAGAATGAAACATGTGATTTTAACACATCTGATAGATTTCAAACTCTTCTATCATTCAAATGTATAAAAATCACGTTTTATTTGAAATAAAATCGAAAAATACTTTCAAAAACTTTAATAATTATTCTACAAATTCCACCAGGAACTTGTTCATAAGATCCCAGAAATATATTTTCCTTAAATGTTTGCTCTTAGTTTTACCACCGGAGATGTCTTCGGAGAGGATTTTTAGAAGCTTCCCGAAGAGCTAGGGCATGATTGAGCACCCGCTATTGCTACTCCGTTATTGCAAGAACAGCTGTACTTACACAGTGAAACAACAGACGCTACTTCGAATCAGTTGCATCCTCAATATGTCATGCTGTTCTTATCATTACAACATACAAAAACGGTGTAGGTACAACAAACAAAAAACGGTGTCTCAATTTGAATGCAGTTTAATTTGTCATCCAGATGTAGTTTGAGAAAATAATTCAGATTGCAGAAATTGTTCCTTATTTTTTTATGAAAACTGTTCCACAAATCTCATTATCAGGAAAAAAATAAAGAAAATCTTCTAATACATTGTTAGAATATAAATGAAATGTTCAGAGTAATTCATAGTGGGATTATTTATCTACAAATTTCACACAACATTTCTATGCCTTGAAAAATTCCTTAATCTATTCTTGACGCAGATATTTCTGAACCCCTTCACAGGCAGTTATTTGTTTTATCACAATTTTTCGATATTTTTACATCAGTTTTTACAAGTTCCTAGAAGAGCTTGTATTTCTAAAATGAGAAGTCATTTCTATCACTCGTCATCTGGTTCCGGAGATGTTGAAATGTTCATTGAGGGAGTAAGACGTAACTTTAATTCACGTAAATATCTCGGACTATAGATTATTTCCTCTAAGTTTAATCATTTATTTTTTCATTTTAAGCAAGACTGAGAGTCTGTTCTGAAAAATATTAAAATTTAAATTGAAATCGCTGGAGCCAGAAAACCAGTTTTCATTAGATCACCCTAAGTCACTATAGGAAAAAAGCTCCAAATCGGTAAACTTAAGAGCTATGAAAAACTTTTTTTTGGTAATATGGAACGATCTACAACTTTGCTGGAGCATGTGTATTAGTTAGTTACACCATTTATATGAAAATGGACCACTAATTTTCAATACCTTCAAACAAAGGGCCTTACTAATACAAACAACTTTGTAGAAAACCTTTTTCTTCTAATGTTTGATTCTAAAGCCCAAAATGTATCTTTCCACGTTTTACTGCTTTCTGGACCATAGTGCAGAGTTATAGTTTTACCACACAAAAATATTTGAATGGACATATTTTTTTGTTGTTTGATACTTTTGCTCCATTTTTTCACAAATTCTCACAAAACTCAAAATACTTTTTTAAGAATCTGTGCTGGTTTTGAACATTGGTCATCAAGTTCAGACAATATTTCAATTTTTTTTTTTGGGGGACCGACGCATAGTTATAACCACGTTAATAAATCTACAGAGTTTTTCTCATGTTTGGTTCAAAACATTATTTTTATGGGAGTCTGTGTGGGAAAAATGAAGCAAATAGATGCCGTTTTCGAGTAATGGGCATTCATTGATTCCACTCTGGCCGTATAAATATCTCAAAAGCTTCAAAACATCATTTTATAATTTTCAGTTTTCTTTGAGAGAACTCAATCGATCTTTATACTTTTTTGAGAAAAACTTCTTGATAACTGACACTGTTTAGCCCGTATTTTATTTTTTGTTTAATTTGGCTAAAAATAAATAAGCGGACAAACGAGTTTTTAAGAGGAATGTTGGTTGTCCAAGGGATTTCGGAATATCTTCAAAATAAAGTAACCAATGACCAATATCGACACAGATTCCAAAAGTAGAAGAATTTTTTTAGAACTGTTGAAAAACTGGTGCAAAAATGTATAAAAGAAATGTTTTAATGGTTCGAGAATTTTGCTATAGTCACAAAATGATGCTGCCGGCAGAGGGACTAATAAGAGAAGATAAGTTTGTACAAACATCTGTTATCTAATCTATTCAGAAGTGGTATTGCAAATACATTGTTTATATTGTTGGGAGATTGTTTCAAAATCAATTCATACAATTTTGCATCTTATTGGCATATTTATCAAGAGGAAAAATCTGGCGGGCTAACACCCAGTCGTCTTCTTTTTTTCTTTTTTTCACCTTTTGTTATTTACGCCAATGTCTCTGATCTGTAAATGTAAATTTTCGCTTCTATGAACACACCATGCCAATATCCGGTGCAACCGATTGAAATTGGAGATAACATCCTCCTTATACTTCATTTCAATTACAATCTGGATTCCACGAACAAAAAGCACTCTACCCGTGAGGTTTCATCATATGAATTCATCGAACGACACAATAAAGTTTAAAGTTTGCGCGTTAGGACATTAGTATGTCTTGTAGTAATATCTGTAGTGTTAACTAAAACATTGTCAAAAGTGCATTAATTTAGAATGGAGCCAGCCATAAAGTATTGTTTTTACTACCGCCTAACGCACATGTGAAAAATAGCGAAATTGAAAGATGAGAAGCAAGCTTTATTGGAAAATCCGGTGGCCAACTTGGTTTTTAGCAGTTGAATGATTTTTTACCGTCTCAGCGCTCATCATGTTGAATTATGAGGTCTCCGTAAAAAAAAACAATCAGATTCTTTCTTTCTTATCTTACCTCAGCTTTTCAATTTATTGTTCATTTCTATCAATGGTTTCAGACCAAATAAATGAAAGAAATAATGCTAGTTTTCAACTCGAATATATGCAGAAGAATCATTCAGGTTTATTTGCTACCGTAAAAAAACCTATTTGACAATTTGTTTTTAGAGCTGAGGGGCTGGCTCGGTTCCAGTAGGGACGCAACGTCCCTAGAAGAAACAGAAGAACAAGAAGTAGAGTGAGTGTTACGGTAGCAGTAAAATTCAACATGTTGAGTGCTAACAAGGTGAAAACTCATTCTACTACTACTTAAAACCAAGATAACGTCGATATCCAAGATGGCCGCCAGATTTTTTCACTCAAAATAATACTCTTATTCTTCATCTGAATTGAATAAAACACCAACGATTGAAAACTTATTTCATTGTTGTACAAAAAATAATGTTTGCATTGATTGCACTCGCCATATATTCAGTGATGAACTAGCCAAACGAGTTAAAAATCACTTTAATAAAGAAAAACAAATCAGAGGGGGTTGTGTACAAGACACGACCGCATGACGTTAACTACGCCAAGTGATTTCCTGCATTTGAATTTAAGTCGATTGTCATAGGTGCAGCTTTCCTTTAGTTCAAACTAAATATCGTAACGGTCGCAACATTATAGATTTTCAATTGACACCCAGAATATTGCCCTAAGACGTAGTTAAAGTCAAAATTTAAAATCTTTCATTACGTAGGGAAAGAAGGGGAACCAAAGCTGGCAAATTTTGCGTTACGTAATATTTGAATCATTCCTTAACAATAGAAAATATATTGCATCCCAACGGTACAGCAGCAGCGTCCTCGGAAACATCCTCATATTGCCGTATTGTCAATTATTCGTAATAAATCAATTATTGTATGATGTTATGAGATGAATTAAGAGATTATAGCAAGTATGTGGTAAACACATTAGGGAATATTACACAATTAACTCCTTAAAACACATTTCTTGGCTCTGAAAAGGGCCGATTGAATTGTTGAATTGGCGTAACACGGACACATTTTGACGGCTTTGGTCGATTTTCTTCAGCCATCTCGAACAAATTTGGGAATATTACACAATCAACTCTTTAAAACACATTTGTTGGCTCTGAAAAGAGCCGATTGAATTGTTGAATTTGCGTAACACGGACACACTATGGCGGCGCACTGGTTGCAATCCTCCTCGCCCGATGAGATTTGCGGTGCAGATGGCGATGTGCGCTTCAACAAGCGGCTTTGGTCGATTTTCTTCAGCCATCTCGTACAAACAGCTTGCCTCTGGTAGCGAGAAGCTGAGCAGGTTTGGAGGAGCTCTTACCAGCTCAAAAGCGAAAACAAAATGAAACCGAATTCAACGAAGAAGGGATGCTTTATACCCTTAGAATAGCAGGTGATGCTCCTCCTTTCAAATTCTTCGTTTTCTTATTTGGGAAATAGGCTATATGAAACTGATGTCTGGGTAAGGGAATTACATGATTAGCATTATGCTGTTATTGCATCCCGACGGTACTGCAGCAGCGTCCTCGGAAACATCCTCAAATTGCCGTATTGTCAATTATTCGTAATAAATCAATTATTGTATGCTGCTATGAGATGAATTAAGAAATTATAGCAAGTATGTGGTAAACTCATTAGGGAATATTACACAATTAACTCTTTAAAACACATTTGTTGGCTCCGGAAAGGGCCGATTGAATTGTTGAATTTGCGTAACACGGACACATTTTGGCGGCTTTGGTCGATGTTCTTCAGCCATCTCGAACAAATTAAAGAATATTACACAATCAACTCTTTAAAACACATTTGTTGGCTCTGAAAAGTGCCGATTGAATTGTTGAATTTGCGTAACACGGACACATTTTGACGGCGCACTGATTGCAATCCTACTCGCCCGATGAGATTTGCGGTGCGGATGACGATGTGTGCTTCAACAAGCGACTTTGGTCGATTTTCTTCAGCCATCTCGAACAAATTAAGGAATATTACACAATCAACTCTTTAAAACACATTTGTTGGCTCTAGAAAGGGCCGATTGAATTGTTGAATTTGCGTAACACGGACACATTTTGACGGCGCACTGGTAGAAATCCTCATCGCCCGATGAGTTTTGCGGTGGCGATGACGATGGGCGCTTCAACAAGCGGCTTCAGTCGTGGCGGCGTGTTGTTGTTCCATTCGCGTTCCATTGAAAACTGAGCTGAGAATGCGAAAGGCACTCGAGACTTGCTCGCCGACCATGTTCACAGTCTGACGGCAAAAAGAAGAATGAACGAAGAAGCAGGAATCGGGCTGCTTTTATAGTGCGAAGCGGAACGCAAAAGAAGCGTGGAAAACTGCTTGCACGTGATTGGTTGCGTAAGAAAGGGGTCGACATTTTCCAAATTTTCAATAGTTTATTGTCGATATTCAATAGTTTTCTCCATTCGAGGAAATTGCTGTATACATTTCCGACCGATTGGTGGAAAAAATTTTTAAATCTATCGATAAATGATTGAGTTATTAGCGTTCAAAATCTTTCATAATTTCGTGACGGTCGCAAAATTTTAGATTTTCAATAGACACCCAGTATATTGCCGTAAGACGTAGTTAATGTCAAAAGAAAAACTCGCCATGTACGTCAAAATTGTGGAACATGATTTAGAAAATCGTTCATCTCATAGGGTAAATACCATTGCTCACCTGGTTTTTGCAGCCTATCTTACGCAATTTTTCTTCAGCTTTCTGATGGTGATCTCAGAATTCAAAACGAACGGCGCGCTAATGGTGAAAAATCGATTTTTCTAACAAAATTCAAGATGGTGGCCAAATTCAAAATGGCCGCCAAAATTTGTTTCACTTCAAATGAAAGCTATATCCTTTCTCTATACGATGCCACTAAGTTTGCTATGTGTTCCAAGGGAAATATGAGACATATTACATGAAGAAATACCCAAGATTTATCAAACAATGGGCTTTTTCGCAAACTGTTTAGCTAGCTGGCGTACGAGGGGTCCACCTATTTGAGAAAACCGAAAGAACCACCCTTAAGTTTTATCGAAAACTAGCGATCAGTGACATAAAACTGGAATTCTAACGATGGGTGCCGATGGCGGCCTGGTTTCAGGCCAGGATTGCTCACCTTTAAGATTATGGTTTAAATGCAGCAATAATTTAAAATAATGGTTGATCCAATGCTTAAAAACTAACCCCGGTCAATATATGACTGTTTTAAAATACTTATGAAATATCATTGGCTTGTAAATAAGCCATAAAGAGTTTCCATAAGACGTTTATTCACAGAGGTATGGACAAAATACTTGTGTATGTGTTTTAGGGGGTGAACCCAAACTTAAGAGCCACTATACATTGCTGCTTTCACATGGTCCTCCTCAGTGGTAATTATCATGATACATCGGTCTGTAACATAAGAAGTGCGAAACCGTACACCCAAGGGACTTTGTGTCAGGCTGAAATAACACAAATAACGGCCCACCGATGGAGCATAATTTGGCAGTCGCTTAGGGTGGTCCATAATAAAAAAAAAACTACAAAAAATGACATCCATTAAATTTGCCCGTTTGGACCCCCCGAAGCTACAGTAAAGGTTTGAGTGGAATCCGTTTTCTTTAAGCAAGTGATTCCCAAAAAGAACGAATTCGTGATTTTTACGTGAAGGGGGGCGTGAAATTGAAAACAACGACTCATAACATTTGAAGGAAACACTCAAGCTCATACTTCACACTACACTTGAAAAAAAAATAATACCTTATCTAACCACAAGTTTATACTTTTGAGCATGCACATTTAAAATGATGACCAGGCATTGCAAAATTCGGTCTCATTTGATTTCGAAGAGAACATCCTAACTGTATCGGCCCATGATCAGCAATGTTGCACAAGTCTTAACAAGCTTGATAAACAACGGCAAAAAACAAGGACCCCAAAACGAGAATGGTGATAGATTCCATTTTTCTCGCTTATTTAGCATCAAGGATATATGTTCTATTTTACCTACATGATAAACATTAACCAAACATCCTCCAGGTTTGAAGCTTTTTAATGTGAGGTTTATCATGCACTGTTATACCCCCGAGCTAATTGGAATGCAGCAGACATGTTTCAAACTCTTACCTTGACATACAAAACTTAACGATTGTCAAAACCAAAATGTTTGCTCATAAAAATTTAAATAAACCTAGATCTGAATAATTTTTAATCACAGATAACTTTGGAAGTTTTTTAAGGAATTGGAAGAAAATATTTTCGATCCCAGCCGAGCACGTGGCTTTTTTTCATAATTTCACCCATAATTTGTCCATCTTTACCACGCGTAATGAGTTAATTAACTTAATAACCATGCGGATTGGATTACCGAACAGCTCAATATAAGTGTCAATTTATATTTTCGATAGTTTATGCAAGTTTGAAAAATATATTTGAAGTATTTATTTTTTACCAGAACTTCAGGACTAGTCACCAAATATTTATTTTGTGGGTCCATGAAAACCTGAGTTTGCACTGACTAATTTTCGACACTACTTATATTAATGTTTTGATTGAAAGCATTCTTATAAGTTATATAATATCAGAGACTATATTATACACAAGTTTCGGACTTTTTTTTCGGATAAATTGGAGTACCAACGAAAAAATACATTTATTGCCGAAGATGTATATCACTCAAACAATCCCTAAATAGACTTGAAGAAATATCTAAGTTCCAACGTATTCGCGACTACGAAGCAAAAAGAGATTCCACAAAGCACTCGCACCAACGGAAAACCTCGTTGGGAACTGTCATCAGGTACGTGAATAAAAAAGGCAAAAAATATATCTCTCCTTGTTTATCTCACAGAAAACCGAAAAAAACATCAGCAGCTTCGTAGTCGCGAATTGGGTCCTTCAGAAATTCAAGAAATGTCAAGGTAATCCATTGAAAGTAAAAAGTTGTTAGGAAACTTAATTAATTTTCACATATTTTTTTCATTTTGTTGAGTTAGACGGAAAGGCGTTCTTTAAAACAAAATTTCACAATATAATCGGAAAGGTTTGACAAAAAAGACAATTCATATGATCGTTACTGCATGATTCTTCTATGAATATGACAAACAAGAACTTTAGTCTGGCGTATATATTCATCAATCTCACAAATTTTCAATATTGTTATTATATTTAGAGCATAACACAAGGTACAAACCCCATCAAAATATCGTTGATTAAAAATGATCAAAGCATATATCAAGGGGACGATTTCCAAAAATGTTGTCCTATACGGGGCCAAAGTCCAAAAAGCTTGGGAAACATTGCCCAAGGGGTAACACCAAGCTTAAAGTTTAAGTATTTGTTTTGGCATAGCGTGCGCTGCAGTCAATATAATGGTGACTTGAATATTCTCCCACGAATAGAGAAGAGACTGTAGTGAACCAGAATTTAAGCTATTAAGGTGAAAATGCATCGAAGACAAACCTCGAATTTTCAAGAGCACAAATCTAGAGAAACAGACAATCGTTCGTGCTTAAAAGTTAATTCACAGGTCCCTCTCTGGTGGTGATCAATCGTTTAAATTTTCAGCGCGAACGTTTGTCGGGTTCTCTAGATTTGTGCTCTTGAAAGTTCAAGGTTTACGGCTACGACGCATCTTCACCTGAAACTTAAACCATACCTCAACTAAAAGATCAGTGGTCCAGTTATTGATGAAAAAATTTTGCGAAGAACGTTTTATATGAATCGCTATTTCCATGCATATGAATATATAAGGTTTTGGGGATTCTCAGCCTATTTTAGCTGTTTTTACTTAGGAGCACCCTTAATTAGGGAAGGTGACGGACCTGGTGTAGTGGTTAGAACACTCGCCTCTCACGCCGAGGACCTGGGATCGAATCCCATCCCCGACATAGTCACTTATGACGTAAAAAGTTATAGTGACGACTTCCTTCGGAAGGGAAGTAAAGCCGTTGGTCCCGAGATGAACTAGCCCAGGGCTAAAAATCTCGTTAATAAAGTCAAACCAACCAACTTAATTAGGGATACCATCTGATCAGTTGAGAAAATCAGGACATTTCATGTATTTTCGGGAAAATGTGCAAAACTCATCGGATTTGTTGAACAATTTTAGCCGGAAAAAGCTCAAAATCAGGACATGTCCTGCTAAATCAGGACGGATGGTAACCCTACCCTTAATGGTACTTTTGTCCTGAATGTTTTATGTTAACAATATTGATTGACATTTTTGTACACCAGTTGTTGATTGGAAAACCTTCAAATCAATATTAATCAAAATGCATCGAGTACAATGTCACCTATTTTAAAAAGTGTAGCTGGAACCATTATATCTAAAAATTATGTATATTTTCTTCATACATACTGTAAGCCTTTTTAGTCCTCTTAAATAATTGACGGATTTCGTTTTTGCTTTCACAGAAGCTTCTGTAGTAGTACAAATGAAAAAAAAAATGGTATGAAACATAATATTGATATACTTATTATTTGTGTTAACATAAAAATGGGCTACCTCACTGCCGCTATATAGCTGGTGTCACAAAAAGACAGGTCGACAGAACCGGAACGAATGCTATTGGAATTTGAAATAGAAATGAGTGAATAGTCGCTCCATGCCATGAAACTTAGCGAAGAAAGATCTTCTCGAAATGATTTGATTTGATGCTCGTCACTTTCTGCTTCTTCGCTTCTGTAGCCCATACGGCTGGCGGAATAGTAGTCAGTTAGTCTTTTGGTGTGCCCTTTGGAACTCTAGATTCGAGATTCGAAAGAAATATAGGATTCGTAGTTATTACTGAGGATAGCAGAGTTGGCAAGGTTTTATATTGAGACTGCCTTGGCCAACACATGAAGGGAAAGCAGAAATACAATTCTTGGAAATGGTGACGAAAAGCAATTTTGGATACCGTTTTGATTCATATTACGGACACTTAAGGCCTCAGTGAAGTATAACCCAGCTTGGACCATACAAAATAAATCATTCTGTATGATTTTTTAGCTTTATCGAGCGTCGGAAGCCCTTAACTTTCGGATGGTGGGTAAAGAATACGCGTCCGCAACTTGAATAATTTTAAATAAATCAAAACGTGTGGCCTTTTCATGATTCTTATTCCGGACGCTCCCTCACTTTTGCCTCATATTCCGGACGCTTTGATTCGAACTACGGACAGCTCATGATAATCATTAATGGAACAGTCAAATCATCAATTGAAATCGCTCAACCACTTAAGAGATGTCTAAGGTAGTTGGGCATTATAAATTTGCCATGATATTCATGGAAAAAACCTAATAAAACGAGCCTCGAAAATAAGAACTTTTGGACGGCGAAAATTGAAACATTTCGTGTGAAATGTTTCCCATACAAACGAGAGTGTCCGGAATTTGAAGCTGTCCGTAATATGAATCAAAACGGTACCACATAACTGCTACAGTTGATGATTGTGATATCACACAAAGAATGCGAAGAAGTAGGTATTCGAAAATGAATCGGACGTGGTATGTTGGGAAAGCAAAAGTTAATTAAAAAGATATATATATATATATATAAAGGCTGGATCCAAGAGGCCATCAGCAAATGACTTTGTATGTTGAAAATCCAATAAAATCTAATTGAAACATTGCGGAAAGTCACACATGCAAAGACGAAAGACGAGAATTCTTGTTGAAAATGTGCTGGATGAAATTCTGGCACAATTGTGATAAAGCCCGATACTTAATTTCAATTAATTCTAAGTTCTATGAACAATACCTCAGTTATCGTGTTGATCACTTTTGCATATTTTTTTTCTTTCGATGAGTAAATATATCTATGCTCTAGAAAATGTACGGACTTTAAATATTCCAGACTGGCAGCATTTAAACCTGTCACTCTCTTCCGCGTTTAATTCGATTCATATATGGTCTTTCGAATCGATTAATCTATTAGAGAGAAAATTTTTCCTCGATGCTTTTCAAGCTTTGTGGTGTATATATTTATGAAAACAAGTGTTCAAATGAGCTCAAATGTATTTGCATCCAATTTTTTAAATCTTTCAATTAAAGGGTGTTTAATAAAATATGAGAATAATTTCAATATCTTTCTCATATTTTTGAACACTCATAAATCCCTCCTTTAACTTTAACTTTTAATTAAAACAACAAAAGATATAAAGATCCAAATCTTGGAACTTTCAACTCACTTCAAAAGAGGATTTTTTTTTTGAAGGCTTCTGATTTCATATTGTTGTCAATGCGTTGAGTTCATATTTTAACATGCGTGTAGAGGCTTCTTAGTGCAAAGTTACAGACAGGCTGAGAAAAAAAAATAATGCTATAGTGAACCATGAAAATGCTTTATTAGTTCTTTATCCCAAGTAAAATTTTACGAATATTACAGACCATATGAGGATTTCATGAGCGATTGATAATAACACTGATAGCTCCATCAATATATCTTGATAAAGCCTCTTTAACATATTGAAACCCTCTGAGCAAATTGTCAATAAAGAGATTCAAAAAAGTAGACTTAGAGTATTGTACCTTTTAATTCTGACTTGATTGCTAATCTTTTAACAGATACGCGTATTTCGACTACCACTTGCAGTTACTGACACTGAAGAAGACTGCAGATGCTATTCGGAATGCGCGAATCTGTCAAAAGATTAGCAATCAATACGAAATTCAATCTACTTTTTTGATTCTCTTAAATGATCAGAAAACTCATTCTTGAAGGGGCCGGACTTGGTTCGGTGAATAGAACATACGCCTCTCACGCCGAGGACCTGGGATCGAATCCCATTCCAGAGTTAGTTACTTATGACCAAAAATGTTATAGTAACGACCATGGTAACGACTTCCATCGAAAGGAAAATTATGTTGTTGGTCCCAAGATGAACTGTTTTGTTTGTAACAATTAAAAAAGCTCTTCTTTAAAATTTTCAAATTCTCTTTTAGAGTATTAATAAAACTTTTAAAAATTCTTCACCCTATAGGAAATAAATGTCACCATATTTCAATAGTAGATGTGTATTTAATTTCCCACTGTTTTATATATTGCAATGCAATAGTAATGACATTTTTTTAATTATTTATTCAAAAGCTATCATAAAACACAGAAATTATTTATGTATCAATACAGTTTTCTAACTACCATTTTGTCTCAAATTCCTAACAGACTCGTATTCCAAACACTCAGGCTTTGTAAAGCAATTTGTTTGAAATGTTTCACTAAAATATGTTATCAAATTACCAGAAATTGGCAGTCATATTGAATTCAATTTTAACGTCTTTTAATATATTTTATACTTTGTGAGTTGTAATGATTATCTAGTTCGAGGTCAGTGAAATCAGATATTTTTTGCGAAATTATTCATTTAAATGCAATTTATTCGTGCTGTTCATAATTTGAATCAAGGTATTCGGAACATGAGACAGAATGAACACAGCTTTCGTCATTGGAATCAAAATGTTTCAACAAAGTTTTACGTAAAAACATTACTAAAACTAATTAAATCAACATTATAAGCAGCACACCTAACAGATAACAGATAAGTTTTGCGTAGAGATTGAAATTTCCACAGATGTCTACCAATTCATTTATGATGCATTTAAAGTCACGGTTGGCCTTAAGTGTTCGGAATATGAGTCAAAACACGTTACAAACGGTATGATGGTATAGTATGATAAATTCGATAAACGCTCAATGCTGGAGTCATCTACTGATGAACAGTGGGAACTTAGTTGCGCACCTTATAATAACAACTTTTAATTTTGTTTCTTTACTTTATTGCCTTTGCAAAACAACATTTTTTTTTTTCAATAATTGGATATGAGAGAATCCTCCAACAATGGTGCCAAGACCCCGATGCAATCAGTTTTCATGCGTGGAGAAGTTTAACAAGAAAAGCGGAATTAAATTTGAAATTTTGCACGTGAGATTCCATCATTTGAGGGAAAACTAAATGTTTTCATTCATAATCAGTCTCGTTTTATGTATTTTATTTTGGAACAAAGAGGTGGAATCTAATATTTTTCGACAGTCTATCAAACTCGATTTTTTTTCTATTTCCACAAGCCACAACACATCTCATACTCCACTTTTCAGCTCGATACTTTCTAGCATAACATATTAAAATGACTTTTTTCAACAAACTCTCTAAAATGTACTCTACTAGTCTCTTAAAGAAACCCGCTCTACCTGATGATGGTGAAAATTTTCGAGGTGTAGTTGGAATGAATCTATGATGAAAGGCTAAAGTTTCGGTTGTGTTCCGTCATTCTCACATGTTAGTCGAAACTTTATCTCCGAAAAA
This sequence comes from Aedes aegypti, assembly GCF_002204515.2. Lineage (NCBI taxonomy): Eukaryota > Metazoa > Arthropoda > Insecta > Diptera > Culicidae > Aedes > Aedes aegypti. The sequence goes on along the minus strand of NC_035108.1, from coordinate 364,673,617 downwards.
GAGCATAAATCTAAAGATTCTCACCGTGAAATACATATGGGACCGGCATAATAAGAAGCGCACAGTTTGAAACACAACTCTTGAATTAGATGAGTTTTGCGATTGTGCCAAAAAGCTGACGGTTTTGGTAGAATCCTAAACAATAAGAACTAGAATAGCATGGCATTGTTCGTTGGTGCCAATGACATCTTTGTCGAGTACCTACGAGAAGATAGTTTTGTATCTGAATCCGGTAGGGTTATTTACGGGAAAATCAAATCAAGACATCTCTCGGGGGAAATCCTGGCGAGTGAATCTTGGCTTCGTGCTTTTTGATACTGAATGTGCACGCTATTTTTGGATATGGTGGCACTGCTCATTCACAAATGCAAAAACGCTAGAGGGTGTAGGTGGAGAGTTTTACGATGTTACTGCTTACGCTAAAACTTTAGGATATTTCTACAAATCCTTGATTATTTACGTCGTGTCCAATTTTTCTCATACAAATTCAAGGTGCAATTATTTCACAATAGTTTATCTGACATCATTGATGATTATATTTATTGAAAGCCGTTATAATACTGATTCACCAAAGGAAATGTTTTGGAATTATTTAAATTACACTAGTTTACAACATTTCTGAACTTAGGAAGCTGAGCTCCATTTTCAATGTAAAATCGTACGCTGAATCCAAAAAAAATGTCAAAAAAACTCACAGTAGAACCGTTTTTGAGATACGCTCAATATTTGATTTTTTTGGTCTTTCAAAAAAGTACATTTGCTAAAATTGATGTATCTCCGGATTTAGAGCACCAAATCTAAACTTTTTTTTAGCAAAATAAAGCTAATTAAATGTGCTTTCTACCGTCTGAACATCACTTTGTTGTGCAAATTACGGTTTTCTAGATATTTATGGCATAATCAAATTTTTTCGATATTTTTGAGTAAAATTTAACCAAATTTTCAACTTTTAGCTAAGTTTTAAGCACGATGCTGATGTTTTAAAATTCGTTTATCATGTTGAACTCAAGGTATGTAAAAACCAAAAGAAAAAAGTACCTAATGACTGAAATCGGTTGAAAATTGAAGATGTTATGGCATTTTTTGTAGAACACTTGAATTTTGAAGTTTTTACGATTTTCAAGCGATCTCAACAACATGAAGAAAATTTAATGCATTTTCATTTAGATTTGCTTAAACTTTCAACAGTTAATAAGTCTTAGTTAAGATTTAATGTTGTGTTATCAATCCATAATTTTAGATCACTACTAATCTGTAAAAAGGGCGTGTGTATTAACAGAGCTTCTACTTCACTCAGAACATATGTTTTATCTCTATTTATTATCTCTACAACAATCAGTTCATTTCATATATTTCAAAGCTTCCTTATATTAAGCTATAAATTCACATGTAAAAAATATATGTTTAAAAATGGTTGTTTGAATCACTCCGTCTGTTATGCTTGCAATTTGTTTCTCGAAAGAGAAACCAACAATAATCGCCCATCATCGCTTCATCCCAAAATCCTTGATAACGACGTTCCATTATTTTCATTTGCTGATGAAAACGTTCCCCGTGCTCATCGCTTTCGTCGCCGAGGTTTTCAGGGAAAAAATTCAAATGCGAGTGTAGGAAATGTATCTTCAGAGACATATTCACACCTGTTAGAATAAAATGTAAAATTTTACAGCTGAAGGTAAATAAAACAAAACTTTAAAATTTACCCATTCTCTTGTAGTTTTTGAGTAAATCGGCTACAATTTCTTCATAGTCTGGGCTCCTGGTGTTCCCCAAATACTCCGCAACTACACACTGGAACGATTTCCATGCTTCGGCTTCATGATTGTTCAATACGGTGTAGAAATCTTCATCGTTTAACATTTTTTTTAATTTGAACACCAACGAACACACCTTCCTTAATCTTGGCATCCGACAAGTTTGGAAAAATGGATTTCAGGTGTCCGAAAGCTGGTCCTTCCTTGTTAAGCGCCTTTACAAAATTCTTGAACAACCCAAGCTTAATGTGCAGTGGTGGGAGTATTATCTGTTCCTTCGCTACGAGAGGATGGAACCTTACATTCTCTTGACCAATTGTAAAAGACTTTCGTTCGGGCCAATTTTCCCGAACGTAATGTTGTTTACGTGCTCGGCTATCCCATTTGCAAAGAAAACACATGAACTTAGTATATCCCTGTTGCAAGCCAGTCAACATTGCAACAACTTTGAGATCTGAGCATATTTTCCAATTATGTTGGTTGTAGCATATCAGGTCAAGTATAAAAGCCATCGATTCGTATGATTCCTTCATGTTCACGGCATGAACTAGCGGAATCGAAAGCTTATTGTTCCCTTGATGCAGCAGAACAGCTTTTAAACTTAATTTACTACTGTCGATAAACAAACGCCATTCAGAAGGATCATATGGTTCACCGAATTCTTCAAACAAGTCTCTTATGTCATGGCAAAAACAAGCACTGTCTTTTTTGGAAAAATATTTTCCAAATTTTTCATGACGCTTTCTGTAGGAAGTAACTTTTGTATCAGCAGAAAGAAAGTTTCGTTCCATCAAGCGCGATGCCAACAATTCTGATTTTTCTTTTGATAAGTCCAAGTCCCTTATCAAGTCATTGAGTTCCGCTTGTGTAAACAGCATCGGCTTTCTTTCGTATTCCACGTCGCTTTCATCAAAGGGTGGTTCGTCACTGTCATCCACTGAAGGCTCTCGTTTTCGATTTGGACATACAGGATAAAGAGATGAATCTTCATGTGGCTTCAAACTTTTGTAAATCTCTTGGAAATTAGTCAATTAAAATTGTGGGGCTTGTTCATATTTTCAAAGCTAATTCCTCCTGGAAGACATTCATTCCTTCTTTGTCTACTTTTTATTAGCAAATTGGTTCCGGACAATGTTCCCGGATTTACCTAAAAAAAGTTATTTAATCTTTCAAAAGTTCAGTTTTTCCTCGCCATTCCTCCAAAAATCATTGATTCTTTCAAATCTAATACTAGGATATTTCGCTGAAAGTTCTATTAGACATTTCTTTGAATAACTTTTCAAAAGAAAAAATATTACAACTTTTTCCGCGAAGTTCATTAAAAGTCCTTAAGAAATATTTCCTAAAAACATCGAAAATTGCATAAAAAATCCTTTTTCTTTCAAGGAATTTTGCTTCAAATCCCCGGTTTGTTTAAAATTTGGAAAGAAAATTGTTTTTGAAACGTCTCTTGCCTTAGAATCATCAGAGGAAATTTGCTGAAAACCTCCAGGAAAACTTTCGTTTTAAAATTAGCATAGGGGTAAAGTAATCTGTAAAAAAAATTTAGCAAAATAACTGGGAAGAAGGAGAAGATTTTTTAGGATATTCATAGATACATATTTTGGTCTTCATTAAAACTCTTCTTAGAAACAATGTTATCAATTATTGCCAGAATCCATATTCTTGGTTTGAATTTTGTGCGATACGAAGGCGGAATTTTTAGAGGCAAAGAAGGATACATTTTAAGGATAATTTCCAAAAAAGATTCTGAAATTTGTAAGAAAATATGAATATTTCTGCATTAGTTTTGAAATATATTTATCTAATATTTTTAAAACAAGTACTGGTATCTCAGTTATCGATTGCAGTTAAAAGATTGCATGACAATTCATGTTGAATAGATCAATAATTTTTCATATAATTGAAAGTCTATTTTCGGTTTTGTGCTAACTTTTTGATAATTTATTTATTTATTTATTTGATTAATAATTGCAAATAATGGGTGTGTAAACACATGAAAATCGCCAACCAAACTGCTGTTCAGCATCATTTTAGTTAGAATTTGATTGGAGAATGGTCATGGAGAACGTGGGTTCCAATTTGTTTATAAAATAACAGAATTTGTAAAAAAAAATCACCTGCAAAAGAATTTCAAGTTCAATTATGCATAACAAACACTTATAGGTCTGTATAAATGGGTATAAACTAATATTTCTAAAAATATATGGAATGATTCACGTTTCGACATTGAATTCAACATAAATCAAATATTTTTGAAACATTAATATTTCGAACAAAATCGAATGAGGATGTCGCATACCTTCAGGCGTATAACATTATATGAAAATTTCTGACTTTGATTACAAAAATGGCCCCAATTTGTGAAAATGATGTTCGGTATGAGATTTGAGACCGGATTCATGATCTACCACAACTGGTCTGTCAGGGATAAGCAACGAATTATTTAAAATCTCATCAAATATGCAAAAATCTCATCGATATTTATTATTAGAATATTAAGACTCAAATAAAAGACGAAGAAAAAAACAAGCTTTTTTTGTAGTAAATCCTACAGTACCACTTAAGCTTTTCTGTGAGATACAGAAATTCTACGGATTAATTCTTGAATATTAAGACAGGAAAAAAGTACTTCTTCCAACCCGTTTTATGTGTTTCTCTAGAAATCTGATATGCAGCGTTTGGTATAGGAATTTGTAAAGCAATCACTAAAAATATTGAAATATTCCTCAAGTAGTTAATAAGTTGATACATTTTGTTTTTTTTTTTTTGTTTATTCAGGATTCTTCCATTCCAGGATTACCATTCGTAAAAAATGAGAACCTGGAAGTTATTTTTAGAACTAGTAAGAATATTTCTTGGAACTTATGAAGAATTTTTTTGAGAAGTTTAATAATGAATTGCAAAATCTTAGTAAATCAGGTGAAAAAAATATTTAAAAAAGTCCTAAAAGAATCGTGAGTGCGGTTTAAAGAAAAAAATATCTCTGGAGAATACTTAGATGATACTCTGGTTAATTTTTTGGAAGAATCTTAGGGAAACTGTAACATAATTCTCTAGGAAACCCCTGAACAAATTACTCGAGAAATCTTTGAGTAATTTCGCGGAAGAGTTTTGAAATAACGGTTGAACGCTAGGAACTTTATAGGAATTTTAGATTTCTTTAAAACTTTCATAGTTAAGCATTTTTAAACAAATAAAAAATATTTTTGAAAGCGTTTTGAGTGAATACGAGATGTAGTCCCTTTATTTTAGAGGAATCTAAAAATAATATTTTATGAAAAAAAACACAGATAGATCTGCGGAGAGCTTCTATGAGAAATCATGATTAGCATTTTTACAATTGAATTATTTTTAATTTCTTGCGTTACGATGAAACCTGGAAGAGTCATTTGGGTTTTTTGCAAGAAGTTTGGTCAATTTTTGCTAAGATTTTTTCAAACAATTTTGTAGAGGAACTTTAGGACGAACTTCAGAAGCAAAGTTGAAAAAACTGGTTGGTTGAAGTTCTTAGGAATTCGTGGAATTAATCCTTGCTTGGTGATCTTTAGGTGAAAATAAATCGAAGCCAAAGTTCAAGTTTTAAAGAGCACGGATCTGGAGAACCAAACATCCGTTTGAGCTGAAAACCTAATCGATTGGTCACCATCAGCTAGTGACCAATCGATTAAGTTTTCAGCCTAAACGGAAGTTTGGTTCTCCAGATCCGTGCTCTTGAAAATTTGAAATTTGGCTTCGATTCATCTTCACCTTAAAGACATTTATGGTGAAACTCCTAGAGCTTTTTTTGGAGAAATCCTCAATAATTCCAAAAAATCGTAATCAAATTAATAATGAACAACCAGAGGATACTTTTAACTAAATATTGGAATTCATATGTAATAAGTACGTAGAGGACCTTCCAGGAGAAATAATTAACATAAATTGTAATGCATTATCTGGCAGAGTTCTTCAAGATATTTCAATTCGATAGAGATTCTTCGAGACATTTTCAGGTAAGAACAGAAAGTCTGGGAATGATTTCCGTGGGGACCCCAGGACAAAATCAGTGAAAACTGGTAAAGGAGTTCTTGGAGAAAACACTGAAAATTACAAAAATAATTCCTGAAGAAAATCTCGTAGGAATTTTCAGAGCAATCTCTTCAAAACACATGGTTGAATATCAAAAATTTCGTGGAAGAATAACAAAGAAAATTGCTTGTGATTTTTTGTTAGAATCATTGAAGGAATTTTGACTGGATTACAAAAAACTAACCTTTTACGTAGCGAAAATTGAAATTTACAAACATCACTAATGTGCCGTGAAATGAGACAGAATAACAAATAATTAAAATCAATTAAAATCTGTTAAAACTATGAAATTTTGCTATGGATGCAATAAATCCGTGGTCACCAAAGTCCGCGGGCCGCACGTGATGTCTGTATCTCTTAAATCTGAAAAGTTCCGCAAAATTTTTCTTCGGGAAACTGTTCTACTTCCAAAGTTATGAAGAACATCAAAACAAAACTATTACGAAAACAATCCTCTATAAGGAACAAAAATGGTAGAAAAAACAGGGCTGAGGATCACTGCTTTAAAACTATGAAACTAAAAAAACAATGAAACTATGAAATTTTCTAGCCCCCCTAGGTCCCCTCCTGAAAAAATTCCTAGCTACGCCAATGGACTATGTGTAGTAAAATCTGAAGGAAACAACTGACAGATCTCATGAATTAATTTGATCATATCTTAAAAAATCCCAGATAATATCAGGATTAATCACAGAATGAATTATCTGTACAGTTCTTGAAAAAAAATACAGGATCAAAAACTTAATTTTGAGCAGTTATTCAAAAGCGCATGGAGAAATCTTTCAAAATATCTTGGGGTAAAAAATTTAAGAATATTTGAAAGAACTCCTTCATGTCATTGGATATGTGTTGGAGTTTCGCATAAAAACTTTTGAAAGAACGCTTGAAAATAAATTCAAGAAAAAAAATCTTCACTTATCTTAGCGACTACATCAAAACTATTGCTACTTGTTTTTTAATCTTCCTTAAGGAAGCGCAAATGCTAAGATTTTTTTTACATCATTCTAGGGTATTTTTGGGGGTGTGCTGAAAATATTTGAGGAACCTTAATCTCGAAATTGAAAGGAAAGATGAGAATAGAACTCACGATTCCCTATGAGTTCTTGAGTTCGACTGTCACCGAGAAGACATGTAACTTTTTCACAAACTTCACATCAATTTGCCCATTTTATCTTACTGCAAAGTATATGTAATGCTTATAAATGAGTCGGTGAGAAATCGGATGCATTAATGCAGCCACCTAATTCAAGTCTAGTACACGACACTGAAGACGCTGTAAGGTCTAAGGATACAAACTCTAGTGGAATTGATTGGTATAGTACTAAATTTGGGTTTTCATTAATTTATTCATAATTCAGATTTCTGAATTAATTCCCAAAAATTTCTTATAATTCTCACATAGTTTTACTTCGAAAATGCATCTAATGATATCATTCAGACGACATCAGACTTATTTTGCAATCAATTGATAAGCACTGGTTCCGCTCTGTTAAAATTAACCATTTCCTCATTCCTATATCGTGTTTCAGGTACGGTTCTCTCTACTAAAGGAAGTCAATGAAATTTCCCTAACATGAAAATTCTGGACCGACTGGGAATTTAACCCAGACACCTTTACTGCCCATAAACGCATAATTGTCCCATGTGAATAGGAAATCAGGCAAACGTGAGACCGACATGCATTTATGGGCAGTTTAGCTTGGCTTTTCTTTTATAGCCACGGACTTAACCACTAGGCTTAGGAAGACTGCCAAATTAAAATCAAAATCATTATGCGAATAAAATTATTCAAATTCCACCTAAAAATAAAATCGTTTGCATCTGATGTTCTTCCGACAAAACCATATTGCAGTTAACAAATTCCATTGTTGAAGCCAGAAACATTGCAATTCCAAAATGTGAAGTAAAATTTGAATCCGTGATTATAGACGATGATCTTAAACTTTTGATCCGTCTTAAAAAACGTGAGGAGAAGGCAATTTCAACGCACTCGTGATCCTGCTATGAAAATTATATGGCAGGATTTGCAGAAAGAAATCAAGAAACGTTTTGCAGATTTAAGAAACAAAAATTTTGAAAATAAATTTTCTCAATTGGACCCCGACTCTAAGCCCTTTTGGAAATTATCTAAAATTTTGAAAAAACCTCAGAAGCCAATACCGGCATTGAAAGAGGAAAACAAATTATTACTAACTAATTGCGAAAAAGCTCAAAAACTTGCTATGCAGTTTGAAAGTGCGCACAATTTTAATTTAGGACTTACTAGTCCAATTGAAAATGAAGTTACTCAGGAGTTCGAAAATATTCTCAATCAAGAGAACGTTTTCGAAAATGCCTGGGAGACTGATTTAGAAGAAGTGAGAACTATTATTAAAAAATTCAAAAATATGAAAGCTCCTGGCGATGATGGAATTTTCTACATCCTCATCAAGAAACTTCCTGAAAGTAGCTTATCATTTTTAGTTGATATATTTAACAAATGTTTTCAATTAACATATTTTCCTGACAAATGGAAAAATGCTAAGGTTGTTCCAATTTTAAAACCAGACAAAAATCCTGCAGAAGCTTCTAGCTATCGCCCAATCAGTTTGCTTTCCTCCATCAGTAAACTTTTTGAAAAGGTTATTTTGAACAGAATGATGGCCCACATCAACGAAAATTCAATTTTTGCCAATGAACAGTTCGGATTCCGCCATGGACATTCGACCACTCATCAACTTTTACGTGTAACAAATTTGATCCGGTCCAACAAATCTGAAGGCTACTCTACTGGTCTTGCTCTTCTAGACATAGAAAAAGCATTCGACAGTGTTTGGCATTAAGGTTTGATTGTAAAATTGAAAAATTTTAATTTTCCAACATACATTGTTAGAATAATTCAAAGTTATCTGTCAAATCGTACACTTCAGGTTAATTATCAGAACTCCAGATCTGAAAGACTTCCTGTAAGAGCTGGTGTTCCCCAATGCAGCATTTTGGGACCAATATTATACAATATTTTCACATCTGACTTACCTGAGTTACCTCAGGGATGTCAAAAATCTTTGTTTGCGGATGACACAGGCCTTTCCGCCAAAGGACGAAGCCTGCGTGTCAACTGTAGTCGATTGCAAAAGAGTTTGGATATTTTTTCTTCATACTTGCAAAAATGGAAGATTTCTCCTAATGCTTCCAAAACTCAACTAATAATATTCCCACATAAACCAAAAGCTCTTTATTTGAAACCTTCAAGTAGACATGTTGTCACGATGAGAGGGGTTCCAATAAATTGGTCAGATGAAGTTAAGTATCTAGGACTCATGCTAGATAAGAATTTAACTTTCAAAAATCACATTGAGGGCATTCAAGCCAAATGTAACAAATATGTAAAATGTCTCTATCCCCTTATTAATAGAAAATCAAAACTTTGTCTTAAAAACAAGCTTTTGATATTCAAACAAATTTTCAGGCCAGCCATGTTGTATGCTGTACCAATATGGACTAGCTGTTGTAATACCAGGAAGAAAGCTCTGCAGAGAATTCAAAATAAAATTTTGAAAATGATTCTGAGGCTTCCTCCCTGGTATAGTACCAATGAGTTACATAGAATATCCAATGTTGAAACATTGGAACAAATGTCAAATAAAATAATCAATAATTTCAGGCAAAAATCGTTACAATCTTCCATTGCCACGATTAATGCGTTATATGTTTAGGTTAAGTTAGGTTAAGTATATTAAAAACTTTTTTTTTCTCTTATAAGCAGGTGAAATCAACTCACCTGTAAAAAAAAACTGAACTGTTACGGCAAATGAAATGTAATATGTTGTTAACAAAATGTTAATTAAATCTTAAATTTGTTTTACCAAATTAGGATGATAGTGTTGTCTAATAACACAGAACACCTAGATATAAGAAATAATGAATGTAATGTTTGGAATGATACTAATAAAGAAATTAAAAAAAAAAAAAAAAAAAAAAAAAAACCATATTGCAGATTCAAAACATTTCTCGCATACAAAAGACACGTTCATCGTAATCTTGGTCGCGTCACAACTTTTCTCGCTTCGTGATTTTCTCCATCTATTGCTTCTTCTTCCGTGTATCTTGGTACTGCCAACAACAGTTCGCGCGTGATATTGCAATCTGCTTTAGATAAACTTTTAGATTTTCTTTCAAGCTGCAGCATCTCCTGATACCTATGCTTTCAAAACGCCATTCATTCATCCTAACAACAAGGCACTTGAGGAGTGCTATTTGTGATTTTAACCTACACACGATTCCACGGAAAAACTGGTCAACGCTGCGGAATCGAATGATTGCAGTTGGGAAAGCCCTGCTCTGATTTGTTAAGTGGGTGGAAAAACACAATTTGCCTCGATCAAAGTAGAGAAAATACTGAATGAAACCGAGGTGAGATCTGTGTGGTGGAATTTCGTACGTTGAGCTAACTGACAGCATCTGAGAGGATGAGAACAGCCAAGAGAGGAGCTCAGCCCGAGGGATAGAAGTGGTATAGCGAGAGTTTTTGTATCTCACTGGAAAAGGGATGCTGTGTTTTTGATGTGGGAAAAGTTTTCCAGCTGCGAATTCATTGAGAGGATAAGAGTGAAATCGAGTCAATATAAAAACACGTGGATAATTGGTTCATCGGTAGGGTTACGGCAATGAATGCACATTTTTGAGGCGGGATTTTGAAGAAATGAACTTGTAATGATTGAAATGTAATGCATGCTAGAACTAGAGAAGTTATTTGTCATCATCAACTATCTAGATTGATAGTGACTTATACGCCCTGCACGATGAAATCACTCATAAAGATGGACGAAATGCAGATCATGCCAATAAGGATTTCCTTCTACCGGATTTGGATAGGATTTGAATTGGATTTAGATTGAATTTAGATTCGATTTGCATTAGATTTGATCTTGACTTATGCTAAAATTAACTTTCTACCTGTAGCCTCTATCCTTATACTTTAAAATGATATTATTGAAGTATTTAAAACTTACCTTGTTCTGATAACCATGTTTACTCCAGTCAGATTTTGTTATTTTCTCAAAGTAGCGATGAAGCTAAACACATAGTTTTAACATAGACAAACAGACGTAACACTGACGAATTTTCCATCGACCACGCTTTTTTCAGATTTCCTTTGTTCCATATCTCACAACCAGGAATACCTAATCGTTTTCCTTATTGTTTGATGATTCACACTAGCGCCATCTACAGGCATTGTTGCACCTTATCGTGTTTTGTGCAACATGATCGCCAAAAATTTATTCTATGAAATTGATGATGAATTTGAAAGGAAATTGATCTTCATGTTACGTCTGATTGTCTGTGCTTTTAATCTGTTTTCAAACAGCTCCCATCCGAGCATTCGACCGAGCGACAGACAACAGATCCGACTAAGACCTGTAGTGGCGACCGCAAGCTCCAGGAAACCGTCTGCGGAAGCAAAATCACCATGCAACCACACAACGCCCCATTATCTCGGATCGTCAGACTTCTTGGGAACGTCTAGTCGTAATAGTTTTCGTATCCGTCTGGTGAACAAATGTGTTTGCTCGTGCTAACCAACTTTAGAAAACTAGTTCCATTCGGCGAACTTTGTAGATTTCTGCCTGACCCCAGAACAACCTTTCTCGGAATGTAGCTAAAAGTGTATTAGCAAGCGTGTCGCAGAATTTTGCCAATTAATTGAAGCTAAGCACACGTTTTCCTGCAAAGACGTCAGTCGAAAGGACGGGTGTTATGTACATTTGGGTTTGGGTTTTCTGCAACATTTGCAATATACTTTGGAACCAGTTGGTAATGGTTGGGGTAAGCAATTCCAGTCAGCGCCATACTGGAGCACAATCACCAGAACGCCATCCAATATTACACACTGTTCAATGTTGGCCTGGGCAGTTCAATCTACAAGCGATGGAGAAGGCTCCTTTAAGGTTACCCTCTCGAATATCGAGCATAATTCCGACGTCATCGGGACTCAAGGCCGTTGTAAGGATACTGGTGTAAAAATACTGTTGCTGCTTGCTGTTGCTTCTGGCGTTTCAGATAAATATGGCAATATTGAGAAAATTTGGGAGACACTGTTGCTTTTGAATAATTTTAGGTGCTTCATTGCTGGAGATTTTAAAATCGTCAATCTTTTTTGCGTAATAATGGGAGATAGTTCAACATTTCCTTGCCCATACTATACCACACAAAAAATGTCTATCCAATGTAGCTGCTGATCCACGAATACTTGGTTACATACACGTCCGCGAAATGGAAAAGTCTCGGCTCGGATCATAAACTGGAGGAGCAGTTCTGCAATTGTATTTACTATCCACTGCTCGATAGATCACCCGACGAACAAATTGCCTGCCACCTTCTTTGCATATTTCACTAGGTGTTGTCAATCCAATTGACAAAAAAGTATAATACATTGATCCAAATAATGTTGAGGAATGGGTAAGCATCAGCGGTTTGATTGTTTGATTCTTTTATTACAGGTGAGGATCATCAGTTGCCTAAGCCACAGCAAATGTGGATTCACCAGCTGAAAGGTTGAGAACTTTTCAAAAACGTGGATTGCTCACCCAATAGCTGGAAGTTCTACATTGGCGCTATCATATCCCGAAGTTTTGTAAAATCACAGTAAGTGATTTGAGGAAATACGGGAAACAAGCCAGTGAAACCGTCATTTCGATCTTCAAGTTGCATGAAATCATGTTAAGGTTCCGGAGAACACTGAAGCTGGTGATCAACAGCATACTTGGACCAGCATTGTACTGTTTTGAAAAAAATGTTCAGGACCCCCCGATAGAACATTTCCAAACAGGTCTCAAATGAAAGGGAAAAGCCTAAGCTTTCATTTGGTGGATGTTTTAGCGATAGGGTCAGGTGGGGCACGATGAGCACCCTAAGGATAAGCGCGATTTAAGCCTACTTAAACGTTATTATTTTGGTAAAATTGGTAACCATCCTTATCTTTTACATTATTACTTTGACCTCCAACCATTAAAAGTTTTAAAAAGTGATAAATAGTTTTCCAAATAACACGTTAAAAAATAGCTTTTTTATCATCGGTCAAAAAAACTGCGGGGCAAGATGGGCACCCCCATAAAAAGATGCAATTTACTAAAGAAAACTATTATTTTTCAATGCTTGCAATATCCCAAGATATTATCTTTAATATCTGATAATATTTATCTTCAACTAGCTTAGTTTTTAAAACTTTTATCAGAAAATAAATAACTTTTCATAAATTGCTAAGATTTTACTTAAAAAAACGATTAAATTTGTTGTTTGTTTGTATATTTTTTAGAAAATTTGTTTTGTGCAAAGAAGATACCGTAAGTCAAGCCCACAGCTAAATGTGGTTCTATAATTTCACACTTTTACTTAATTTTGAACATGGTGCTCATCTTGCCCCAAGGGTGTAAATTTATTAATATAATCAAAACAATTGAAATATTTTTTAAATTTGATAAAAAGTTTTGCTCCTGATTATCTACAGAAGATTATTCTATAACTATACGGCCAAAAACGAATGAATTAATTTGTTTACGCAACAAAAATATCACTTTTAAATTAACAAATCTTATATGAAAAGGTAAATTTTTGGACTTCTATGTATTTTGGACAATATTTACGTTGTGCTGTTGATTTTTTAGCTGAAATTTATGGCCATCATATCAATTTAATGATATTCATCAGAACCCCAAATAATGTATTGAAAAAAATCGGTAGGAACGACACAAACTAGGGGTGCCCATCTTGCCCCGGGTGCTCATCTTGCCCCACATTCCCCTACTGATTTTTTTATATTAACGTTGTTCTACCAGAGACACCGTGGCAAAGATCCAAGGTAGACGAACTCGTCGACCACCTCGAGCGTATCCCCGTCTATCGGGGATCTGCTACTTAGGCGAGCTCTGTCGTGGTCGGCCCCACCAGCTAGCATGTACATACATACATGATCCAGTTAGAACTGCATTTTCCTTATTAGCCAAATTTCATATACATAGGAGAAGGTTTCGGCGGGAAGAGCACACATGATAGAGACAAATTCTCTGATTGCGTGTCAATTCCCAATATCAGGCATCGATCGATAGAACCGTTCGGTTGATTGCCGTCAGTATAAGAGCACATTGAAGCCTCCTGTACTTTGCCTGTGTTGGTAGCAAAGCTCAAAGCTTTGAGCCAACCCTTTTCCAGTAGAGAAGCTAGGCAAAATACAGAACGCTTCGATGCTTACTGACTTAAAAATGGCTTGCTCAAGTTTTCACCACCTAATTAAAATTTTCAATCTTGTTGCTCCCTTGCGACGCCTATGCACCTATTCGTTTCCATCATTTGTTTCTATAGACTCCCTTTTCCTTTGAGTCGCATGACTGCTACAGCCATAAAACACAAATAACTCAAATTAAAAAAATATTGAAATTTTTTAAAAGGCAGAACAGTTTAATGGTGCTTGACAAATGGATAAAATTGCATTGAACCACATTCCATCAGACATACGAACGAAACAGTAATTGGATTTTCGGGAATCCTTTTTTGTAATAAATCCCATTGTATTTGGTGCGTGGGTGCCCTTTCCGAAGAACTGATAATTGTTCATATCACCGCGAGCCAATATTCTTACTTGCCCGCTCCCATGAATCATTGTATGGAATGAGCGTCAGTTATGACAAAAGTGATTTTTATTACAGGTAATGATTCCCATTTATTAACGTTTGGCAGTTGCCAAGGGTGAGAGGATACTGATTGTAACATAAAGTTCGAATTTAACAGAACGAGAAAGCGGTGGAGTTTTCAACTCCACAATGACAATAAACTCTCAAATTATCCCCGAAGAGTGTTTATCTGACTTTCTGGTATGAACGAAGAAAGCAATAAGAAAGCACAACCGTACGTGACTCGGTAATCGATGTAATCCCTTATCGAATTTCCTGCAGCCCAAATTGGCAATGACGCTGAAATCGATGGAAGTAAATTTGGACCATAAAAAGGAAATTCTTTTATATTCCTTCCAAGTAGGAACTGTAAACGAGGGGAGGGGAAAAGGAAAAGTAACTAAGGTGTGAAGCTGCTGAACTGCGAAAATACGGAACGAAATTTTCATTCACTCCCGACTTTGGCTTCTCGTTTTAGCGAGAAATCACGAGACTTTTAAGAGCACGAAAGCAAAATGCGGATGTCACGCGCGTTAGATTTTTATTTGCGAAACAACATCAATTTGGATGAAAGGGAATAAAAAAAGGGATTCAGTTACCTTTCATTGCATTATGTCTTGGTTATACTTTTTGATGTGTGTCGAGTAAACTGATTCAATACTGGAATTCAATCTATATAGGAGTGAATTTCAATACAATTAAATCAATTTATCAGAAAAGTTCTTATAAAACAAATCCATTACACTGCGGAACAGTTTTGGTCTCAAATACTAAAATTTAACGTTATTTACTTAATTTGGGGTTGCTGAATCTATAAAAATATATTACAATGTTTCATCAAAATCAACAAAAAGAAAATCTTAATAAGGAAGGGTTTTTGTTAATTAAAAAAAGGTTTTGAAAAGAGATTTGTGTACCATGAATATGAAAACCTGTAAAGTGATGATGATTATCAAGCAAATTTGCATTCACCTTTATGAAAGTGATACCGAATCTTCAATATTTTATCAAGAAAAAATTGCCACCTCACGATTCAGATTATAGCGCTGTTTCATTGCTTTGTACCAAGAAATGTTCTCAAAACCCCATCCACATCCCAAAAGCTCCCCTGGATGCTGATGTGCGGTATGCCCAAATAATAACGACACGGGATCCACCGTTTGTTGGTTCACACCTTGCACGCGCTATAAGTCTTCCCACCGCTATAGGTATTTGCCCAAAGTGGGAAATAAGAACGAACAACAGAGGCCTATCATCGTTTCGCTGCTTGTTTAGGAATTTATAATGCCGAAATGGGAAAATCATTGTTGTTGAAAGCAAACTGGAGCCAACTTGGCCACTTTTGTGTGTTCGTTGGTACGATGAATGTTTTCAATGTAAGGTAAATTTAGATTGAAATAATTCAAAGTCGTTTGTCCAAATTCGTAAATCGATTTCAAGGGGTGAACTATCTGCATACTGCTTACTAATTTGAAATTCTCAGTCTTTCTTAATTAATCAATTATTGCACCAAAAAAAATCTAAATTGGATCACATATACACAACATATAGATTTTAAAACACAACTTTGTTTAACTTTACATTTGCTGTATAACGACGTGAAATTCTTCTTTATGATTATGCAAGATTGGATTGAATTCTAATCTTTTACACTCTATGGAATAATCTATACCGTGCTACATCGAATTTCCGGACGCTTCAAATTCCGGACACTCGCTTTTTTAACGGTAATTTTTGACTGGATTCCGATTTTTCACTTGTTTTTCATAATAATGCCGTAAGTAGAATACACCCAAAAAAGTTGACGAAATTATAATTGTGGGTAAATTAAGGAAGGTGTCCGAAATTCGAAACATCCGGCCAATCTGAATCATCTCAGTATAAGTAAAATGCAATAGGCTATTAACAAAATTACTCAAAAAACTTCTACACAAACCTGCATAATAAAATCACAAAATGAATCAAATTGCCTCACTTGCAGCTGTGATTTCATATTATAGTACATGTTTCGGAAACAATCACGTTCCCATAAAAAATCCCAGCTAATCTTGAGGGACCGACATAAAATCTGAACTAACGCGGCCTCATCAAGTTCCTCGTCCGCATCCTGCCGTTACTGTATTCACTTGCATTTGCCGCTGAAGCTGTAACTCGAAGGTTGTAACTTGGCAGTTTATTATCTCCCAATTGCGCTCCAACCCCAGAACGGGGACCAAAAGCATCTCACGAAATAAAAAGGGAAAAATAACTGCTTGGCGACCAGCAGCCTCCCAAACCATTCCATTGAAGTTTGACTTGGATGTCGGTCACGTCCGTACTTTATGGAAGGGGCTTATTGCAGCTATGCCTACCTAAATATAGCAACGGAATGGTGAATACCAATCCTAATCGAATAGCAAACATCGTCAATTCCAGTGAGCACACCAAGGTAAATTCCGGACATGACTTTGATTGAACAACGGGTATTCAGATGGGATGCTGTAAATATTGAAGCAACGAAAGGCGAGTACGCCTAGCGGCACCCTAGCTTCTTGAGGGTTTATGCATTGGTATCAATAGCTTCAGAAACGATGTGAAAATCGAACTACTAAGTTTGTACATTCATCAGGCTGGATTGCGAAGAAGGGCTCCGCAATGAGATTTGCTAACAAGGAGATAACATTTGGTCATAAAAGTAACATTTGTAAATCTAGCTTTAGGAACTCGTTCAATGATTGCTTTAAAAGATCTATCATAGACATAGGAGAAGGTTTCGACCGTGATTGTTTTGTATTATTTTTGTTTTATGGCTGTATCGGTCATGCGACTCAAAGGTAAAGGGAGTCTATAGAAGCAAATGATGGAAACGAATAGGTACATAGGCGTCGCAAGGGAGCGACAAGATTGAAATTTAATTAGGTGGTGAAAATTGAGCAAGCCATTTTAAAGTCAGTAAGCATCGAAGCGTCCTGTATTTTGCCTAGCTTCCCTACTGGAAAAGGGTTGGCTCAAAGCTTTGAGCTTTGCTACCAACACAGGCAAAATACAGGAGGCTTCAATGCGCGACGCCTATGCACCTATTCGTTTCCATCATTTGCTTCTATAGACTCCCTTTACCTTTGAGTCGCATGACCGATACAGCCATAAAACGAAAATAATAGATCTATCATAGATATATTTAAACATTTTTTCTGGGAATTCTCTGGGAATTTCTAAAGTGATTTTTTTGATTATTCCCGTAAAAATTCCTCAAAAACTGTTATTTTTTAGAAATTCTACAACAAAAATCCAGATGCCACTTTAGGGATTTAACCGGGGAGTTATTCAGAAAAATTGCTTTGTTTACTTATCTGCGTAAAAATCAGTGGAATCCCTTGAGGAATAAACATTTGGAAAGGAAAAACGTCTAGTTCAATCCTTCGCGGAACTCCTGGTAGATTCTCACGCGAGAATATTGGTGGTTTTCCAGAAAAAAAATTCTTGTGGACTCTTTGGGAATCCTACGTGGATTTTTTTTTTTCAGAATGTTTTGGAAGAACCTCTGTAGGATTTGTTGTACTTTCGATGAAATCACCGGAAAAGCACTGATGGAGTTTATGAAAGGATTTCTAGTGGAATCCGTACGATAATTTCAGCTGATATACGTAGTGGAACCTCTGGTGGAATCCTTAGAGGATGCATCTGTGGAAATTTTAGTTGGAATTCTTAGGAAAAATCATAATGGAATTTACCTGGGCGCACTGCAGATGAAACCCAATCTCTGGAGAACTGATGTAAGAATCTTTAGTTGAAATTCTCAGAGGAAATCCTAGCGAAATTTTCGAAGGAATTCTTGGAGGAATCCCCGAAGAAACTTCTTTTGAATCACAGTAGGAACTCCTGATAGAGTCACACATTTGGATTCTCAAATTACTGGTGAAGTCATTAAGAGATACTTCCGGTAAAATCCGCGAAGGAATTTCTGATAACCTCCAAGAATCTCTGGAAATATTCCACAAGAAATTGTTTAAGAAATTTTGTGAGGAATCTCCTGATCCATTGAAAAAATCCAGAAGGAATCCGTGGTGAAATCCTTATGTGTAGCTACTGGTAAAACCCCTGTTACAATTCCTGATAACCCTAGAGAATCCTCAGATACTCTGGGAAGAATTCCGAGAGGAATCCATTAAGGAATTCCTATATTAATTCCTTGAAGAATTTCGGAAGACATCGTTTGATATATTCCAAAGAGAACTTCCTTGAAGAATTTCTGGAGGAATCTCTTGAAAAAATCCTTAGAGAAACTCCTGGTACAAAAGAATCCCTTCATAAACTCAGGGAGAAATCCGTATTAAATAGCTTGATGGAATCCAGAATAATCCCAGAGGAATTCCTGCAGGAACTTTTGAAAGAATCCCAAATAGAATCACTGCCATAACTTCTGATGAAAATCCAGAAGTTGTTCATGATGGAATTCCAGGAGAATTTCATAATGAAATCTTAAAAGTATTTCTAAAGAAATCCATGGGAGAACTTCTGCAGAAACTCCTAATGAAATCTATAGAAGAACTCCTGATGAAATCCTTAGAGAATCTTCCGATGAAATACTTGGAAGAACTTCTTTTATAATTCCTGGTAGAATTCCTGATGAAATCTATAGTTAAATTCTTAACAGAAATCATGCAGGATTTCCATGTAGAATCTCTGAAGGAATTCCTGTACCTTGGAGGAACTCCTGATAAAATCGCTAAAAGAACTTCTGATATAATCCCTGGAGGAAGTTCTAATGGAATTTTTGAAGGAACTCCTGACGATATCCCTGAAGGAACCCTTGATGAAATCCTTAGTTCCCTGATAATATGCCTGACGAAACTCCATATAAAATCCTAAGACTAAATCCTGATGGAATCTGAATTCCAGAGATTTCATTTGAAGTTCCTCCAGGGATTGCATAAGAATTTCTTCTAGGGATTACATCAGGAGTTCCACCAGTAGCTTCTTCAGAGATTCCATCTGGAATTCCTACAGGAGTTCTTTCAGAAGTTCCTCTAGGGATGCCATCACGAGTTTCTTCGATATAATATCTAGAATATTTCCAGGTGCACTCTCCGAAAAAAATTCTAATGGCATCCCTAGAGGAACTTCTGAAAGAACTCATGTAAGAATTCCATGTGGAATATCTGAAGGAACTCCTAATGGAATCCCTGGAAGAACTCTTGATGGAATTTCTGAAGGAATTCCTAATTAAATTATTTGAGGAACTCTCTTAAAAATACCTAGAAGAACTCCTGTTGGAAGACTTAGGGGTACTCCTGATGTAATCCTTGGAAAAACTTTTGATGGAATCTCTGGAGGAACTCCAGGTGGAATATCTAAAGCTGTGAGAAATTCCTGCTGAACTTTCAGAAGAAAATTCTAAAGGAATCCTTAGAGAATTTCCTCGTTAAATTGCTGGACAAAATCTTGATTGAATTTCTGGAGGAAAACCTGGTGGAATCATGAAGAAAGTAACGATGAATTTCATGATGTTATTTTGGTATAAATCCTAACGAAATTCCTGCAGCATCACCTGGTGAAATTCCTGATTAAATCCCCGGAGAAATTCTTTGTTAAGGTTTTGATGGAATCACAGGTAAAACTGCTGGGGAATTTGCATAAAGACATCGGCTAAAGATTGTGGGAAAACGCTAGTGGAACATAATGAAACAACTCAAAAGCGCACTTTTGCTTGATCACCATGGTGTCAACGCTGCGTAAATTCACACATTTTGACTTGCCACTCATCTGACGTCGATGTTCGTGCAACATCCCTACCGACAGTACGATCAGTTCGTCAAACATTCGGTGGGTCGAGCTAAATCACACACTTTTGATTTTGGCTAACCGATTCACTAACCGTCAAATTGGTTTTACAAACTGTCAAATTGGTTCGTCAGGCAGCATCACACACGTTCAAACATAGCATCAACATGCGCACGAACCTAAGGATGAAGTCAATGTTGGTTAAACAGTCTGAGTCGTCCATGGGCTGTATAACAGCAATAAACTAGTCGAGTCTAGTATACGACTAGGAAGACGGCTTTACGGTTGAGTTCGAAATACGCGTATCTGTCAAAGGATACAAACTCTAGTGGAATTAAATGGTATAGTACTAAATTCGGTTTTTCATCTAATTAGCAATCAACTATTTAACTGCCAGGGGTGCAAAATGGGAAAGCTATTCCGATGTTCTATGTTAAGGCAAACAAGATGCAGACCATAAGAAAGCGGGAAAAGTTGAAAACGCATTTACAGTATTGGTCAAAACATTTGCAACTTTTTCGATTTTCCATACAAAATGACCAACTTTGGTAAGCTATATCTCAGTTATTTATAGACCGATTTGAATGAAATTTTGGCAGAACATCAGACATAACTTGAATTTTAACATATATTTTTGAGTCATTTTTCCAATCACAAGTTCAAAAGCAGTAACGGTTTGACTAAAGTCAATTTTTTGACGATTTTTTATAAATGACATAACTAAACATATTGAAGGAACAGCTTAATGGTATCTTCAGCAAAGTTGTAGATTTTAACGATGTGAACAAGTTTGCTGAAGACAGTTTTTGTGTAGGGCTATCAGATTTTGAGATAAATAGTTTTGAATTTTTCGTCGAAAATTACACTTTAGATAAACCGTTATAATTTATAAACCCGTGATTGGAAAAAACACTCAAAAATATATGTTCAAATTCAAGTTATATCTGATGTTCTGTAAAAAAATCATTCCAATCGGACGATAAATAACTGAGATCTAGCTTACCAAAGTTGGTCATTTTGTATGGAAAATCGAAAAAGTTGCAAATGTTTTGTCCAATACTGTACGTACCCATTGTTGATTATTAAATCATCTGCATCCGGGTCAAATCTATTCAATTACATATATGAAAATTCCTGGAGAATTTGTTACAAGAATTTCCGGTTGAAACTGTTGGAGTAATCCCTGAAAGCACTGCTGGTAAATATCTGAAGAGGTTTTGGTAGTTATAAATATCTTGTGAATTTCTGTGAAAGTAAAAGAGGAATCCCAGAAGAACTTTTGAAGGTATGAGTGAGAAACTCTTTAGAGTAATTTGTGAATGAATCGGCGAAAAAATCTCTGGAAGATATCAGACACAAACGTTGTGAGGGGTTTTTTGTTCAATCCCTGGAGAATCCGTCCGAGTATTTTTAGGATGAATAAATGAAGAAATTCTTAGAAAGCATCCTGCGAGAGGCTCTGAAAGAATTTGATAAATTCAGTTATCCAGCTTTTTACGCTTAGCTTGCCATAAAATGCGAACCACCCCTTTTTGACATTTATTGCCAACACTATATTTTTTATAGTCAAATCAAAGCAAGCTTTGTGATGAAGAAAGTTTTTTGTTGTTGACGATTCAATGTCAGAATTTTCCAGTCGTGTTCTCATGTAATCGAAATACCGTTTTGATTCATATTACGGACACTTAAGGCCTCAGTGAAGTATAACCCAGCTTGGACCATACAAAATAAATCATTCTGTATAATTTTTTAACGTTATCGAACGACGGAAGCCCTTAACTTTCGGATGGTGGGTAAAGAATACGCGTCCGCAACTTGAATAATTTTAAATAAATCAAAACGTGTGGCCTTTTCATGATTCTTATTCCGGACGCTCCCTCACTTTTGCCTCATATTCCGGACGCTTTGATTCGAATTACGGACAGCTCATGATAATCATTAATGGAACAGTCAAATCATCAATTGAAATCGTTCAACCACTTAAGAGACGTCTAAGGTAGTTGGGCATTATAAATTTGCAATGATATTTATGGAAAAAACCTAATAAAACGAGCCTCGAAAATAAGAACTTTTGGACGGCGAAAATTGAAACATTTCGTGTGAAATGTTTCCCATACAAACGAGAGTGTCCGGAATTTGAAGCTGTCCGTAATATGAATCAAAACGGTAGTTGGACTTTTATCAATTTTATATTTTTTTCTGTATATTTTAGCTTCGGACCAGGAGCTGCTAGTAACCAGAGCTTCAAATTATTTGCTCAAACGTCTTTAAAATCACCAATTAAGCGGACTGGAAGGCAAACCGTTAATCTCTTTTCAACATTCCGACGATTATGAAAAAGATCTGAGGGATATAGAGAGTATCGTCGGGCCAAAATTGATAGCGAACAAGTTATATTTTCTTGTCAGTTATTGTTCCTGGCATAATCATTTTTCCAATTTCTCAGATGCTTAAAGCATGATAGGTCTGGTTATCTCAGACCTCCCAAAAATCCACAGCTCCTTAAGGATTCAGTAGGTGATCCTAAGGATAAAATGTTCAATAAATTATATTGGGCATCAACAGAAATGAACACAGATTTGTAACGTTCTTTTGTCTAAAAAATAATCTGTCTCTATAATTCGAAGTTTCTACTATTTGGTCACGTGACAAACTTACTCAAATTATGTATGATCTTTTCTCAATAGCACCGCAACATATGACTGGCACTATGAATTTGTAGGCTGGATAACCCTTGTTGGAAGGTTTATAAGAGTTAAAAGGGTTGCTTCGACAAATTCAGCTTATATGAGTCTTCTAGAATTGTCTCCTCATTTCAGATAATCATTCAACTTATAATGCGGCAAGTATCCCATTTTCGTAAATTTTTCAACCTCTGTCGTACCATCTGGATCAGGGTTGGGAAAAAATCTGAAATTCACTCTACAGTAGCCAAGCAAAGCCAATCACAGTCAGCGAAGCCAGTGAAACTCACGCCCATCGCTGCTGTAGGCAAAATGCCTTGAAAATAGCAAAACACCCGTTGCTAAGGGCAACCCAAAACTACTGTAGATAAATGTTCTGCATTTCCCGCATTTAGAGCCTTCAATGACACTCATGATTTAGAAAATTCGTGCACCCAACATAGGCAACTTGATGAGATTCACGTTTTCGAACTACTGTACTGGGAGAGCCACGTGATTTTCGCGAAAATTCAAGCCTACTACTATTACCATTCCCAGCACTGATCTGGATACCTAAAACATAAAAAATAGATATAAAGTTCTTGAAACAGTAAAAAATTTAACCTAATTGTTAAGTATCAATACGGAGAAAATCATAACAAATATTGTGAAATTTTTTGACAATCCAATAAATAAACTCAGCTCATGGCCTACCAAACATTTACTATGAAAACGTTGGCAAGACATGTCAAAGTCAAATCACCCCTTGCTGTTTAATAGCCATTGTAAAAAGCTGAATTCGATATCCTGGAATGATAAATATATAAAACTTTCGTCAACAATATTAAGAAAAGTATATGAAAAAACCGAATTTAGTACTATACCATTTAATTCCACTAGAGTTTGTATCCTTTGACAGATAAGCGAATTTCGACCTCAACTGTAAGGCCGTCTTCAGTGTGTGTCAAAGGATACAAACTATAGTGGAATTAAATGGTATAGTACTAAATTCGATTTTTTCATCTACTTATAGGTATTTTGCTAAACAGGTCGAAGATTTATTATGAGTATTAAGATGTTTCCAGAACCTAATTCGATTTGGAAAAATTACCCAACTCATAAGCATGATGGCTCAACTCGGACAGCAAATATATGGGCTAATGTACCCTTAAATTAAAAGTGACAACTAGATTCAGTATTCGAAGAACAAGTGTCGGACTGGACCCAATTAGTCTTATTGATCGAACATGTTACTCTCGTTGCCTCGGCCAGGAAGATCACTCCGGGCAGACCACGGTGAACCAGTCAGCATTAGTGCAACACAAATGCATTTTGGTGGAATGCGGAAACCATCCGTACAATTTAGCCGAAACTGACCACCCCAATTCCTGTGCACTCGCGTGGCACGAATTCATCCCCTGCCAACATCAACTCTGAACTAAAAAGTAATCACATAATGTTGATTAGTGCTTGCTCCATTTTGGGAAAGCGCTAGAACGTGTACCTTGTCACGGAGCAGAATGTGATGATAATTTGCGAATTCAAATAGTGTTTGCACGTTTCTCGAGTGGGAAATTGGTTTTGTAAATTTTAACAGGAATATTTCAATTAAATAATGGGATGAGTACCAACTTGCATAATTTTTACGTCCATTCAAAATCAAAAGTCATTAAAAATTGTTGACAATGTTTTAAAATAAAACCAGTACATGTGAGATAATTTATCACCAAATACACAGAAACCAATATGTCAATTCCAACGTATCGTAATCTGAAGACTAGTATAAAAATAAATCAAATTCATGTATTATTACAGCATTATGTTGATTGGAATGAATATTCATTTACTTTTCAACTAAAACTTCTTTAATGTTACATATTCAAAGTGCATTCGATGAAGTTGAAATTTGTGATTATTTTCATTCTCTAAATACATGTATGCAATAACATCATTTTTTATGCTTTGTACAATATACAATGTATATTTAAGTTTACCTAAACATATGGACGCATCACTCATCGAAAAATGTCGAACATATCCTGAAGTAACCTATTCATATTTTTTAATCGTATCTTGCGTTTTTCGTTGATGCAAAAATTCGTGTAGGTATTACTTATGGTTTCGAAGTGCACCCGCAAAATCGATACTTTTAGTGTTGTGAATTTTGATGGCAGATAAAATATAGAATTGTAATTAAATCTACATATCCATTATGTTTCTAATCCTTATGGAACTTGTTTGCATTTCACGTCATTTCAAATGAAAATTAGGTAAACAACGTTTGAGTTTGAACAACTCAGCTCTGTCCGCACTGCAGTTTCTTATAACAATTGATTGAATATGGGGTTTCAGTTCCATCAATATTGCCATCGACCTGATTGATGAAAATGTGGTTGAACCAAATTTTGCATTTTGATTGCAGAATGCTAGAATAAAATATACTAGTTATTGTTTTCAATGGACTGCATGGGTCGGAACAAATATGGACATTTCGTTGTGGGACATGAGCATATGCTTTCAATGCGATTCTAGAAGGCACGTTCGTCATTTAGTAGGAATTTCTGTTCTGTTCAAATCAAGTCAACAGCAATGATTTCGAGCTGCAACTAATATAATTGCTCATTTGTTGAGGTCTCACTAGTCCAGTGATTTCCAAGTATCTATTCTAGAGTCCTATGGCAAACTTCCATAAAGATCTTGAAAAAAACCAAGACAAAATCAAGCAGTGCGTTAATACGCTAAGGAGCAATTTTGCCACCTATATGAATCGATTTATTATTGGGAGTTTTTTCGCTAAAGTTTTCTGGAACGCGGCAGAGAGACGCACGTTACGAGGCAAATTATAGCAAAATACGAGCCTAATTGATTTCAGAATAACCTCGGCCAAAATGAATCAGAAGGGCTAGAAAAACAATACGCCATCCTTGGGAATACCCTAACAAAAATCCCGCAAACAGTCTTCCTAAACGAACACCGAAAACGTTGGTTCATTCGGCTTCGCACTCTCCTTGTACTCTGTTCTCGAGTTCAAACCAAAACGCTCGAACCTGAACCTGAATCCAAACATGTGTAAAGTGAACATCGGTTTGCAACCGCGGTTCGAATTTCGGTACAAAATCTTAAGTTGAATCAGCGATTCAGAACGATAGCACAAAACAGACAGGCAGAAAACAGTTAAAATCCACGCTTATCAATTTCTACTTATCGTGTCTAGTTGTATGATATCATAAATACCTGTGTTTTTTTTTTTACCGTAAATGTACCTATCCAGTAGGGGGGCTGGGGGCAAGAAGGACACCTTAAGATATATAGGTTCAAATCATGGTTGATAAGCACAATTTTTGAAGATTATTCCAGTGTAGGGGCAAGCTCAGCTCTTGTTCTAAATGATGTTATCGATAGATTTCAAAAATATAAGAAACAAATGATGATTTGAGATTTTTGAAAATGTCCCTTCTTATGAGGTTTTTAAACGAGGCACGGGGCAAGAGTGCCTCTCGTATGGGGCAAGAAGACCACCAGAGCAAAATGCCACAAATTTTGTATATTATTATTTCCCCGCCTAATGGATAAATTGTAGAGTAAGTAAAGATAAAAACTGAGGGATAAAATTTGACTTATAGTTGAAAAGTAATTTTACGAAATTAATTTAGTTTTCATCTTATTTGACTGTAACAATAATAGTAAACATTTTCAGAAACCATTTTGAATGTCCAAGATGGTTTATTTTGATTTTATTTAGTAGGAACACGCTAAACTTGTCACGCTCAGAAATGAGTGCCGAGTACACAAAATCAGCCTCTCTTCATGCAGCACAGATTCTGTGCAAAGGGGGCTGTACACAGATTTGTGCAAACGGTGCACAGTGGTCCAGGAATCAGTTTTACGCGGAAAGATGAATTTTGAGCTTTAGAATGAAACATTAGACAAAAATGGGCTTCTACAAAGTTGTTTGTATTAGTAAGGTCCTTTGTTTGGTGTTATTTAAAATTAGGGTGGACCACATTTTCATAGAAATTGTGTAACTAACTTTCTTATTTGTAGAAATTATACTATACATGCTTCAGCAAAGTTGTAGACCATTCAATTTCAAGCAACTTTGCCAAAAAAAGTTGTTTTTATATCTCTTAAATTGACCGATTTAGAGCTATTTTCCTACGGTGACATAGGGTGGTCCGAACAAAATTGGTTTTCTGGCTCTAGAGTTTTCAATTCAAATTTCTCATCAAAGTAGTCTATGAAACACTTTTAGAACTTTGAAAAATGCGTAGTTTGGTGAGTGAAGAAACTCGTTATCTCTTTCCGTTTGGGAGTTATTGTTGTTTTTCTCTCAAAAACATGCCTACTTTGATTGTGAATATTTTTGATTGGGGCAAACATAAAAAATATCTTTTGACGGCATTCAAAAGACAAAATAAAATTGTATATTATATCAAAAAATTACAAATGTGTTATTTTTGTAACTCTAAAAAAATGCCCTTAAAAACAAATGATTTTAAGCAGAAAAACTTTAATAACTTTTGAACTAAAAAAGATATCATCAATCTTTTTGCATGGAAATTTGCGTTTTGTTAAGTTCTAAAAGTCGTTCATAGACCGCTTTGACGAGAAATCTGAAATAAGAAAGATAGGGCTTTAAAACTATTTTGAAGATTTTCATTGTATGTATTTCTTTATTATTTTGCATTTTGAGCATGAAAATAAAATTTTTGACAAAAATGATCTTCTACAAAATTGTTTATAAAAATGTAGGCTTTCATACTGAGTCATTCAAAACTAGGGTGGTCCACAATTTCACACAAATCATATAATCAACTTTTTTATTTGCAAAAATACTGGTATATACTCTAAGGCAAAGCGGTAGAACTTGGAATTTTGACCAACTTTGCCAAAAAAAGTTTTTCTGTAGCTCAAAATTTGACCAATCTAGAGCATTTTTTCCTAATCATCAAAGGGTGGTCCAACAAAAATCAGTTTTTCAATTCTAGTGTTTTTAATATTAGTTTCTCGTCAAAGTCGTCTATGAACGACTTTTAGAACTTAACAAAACGCAAATTTTCATGCAAAAATATTGCTGATATCTATTTTAGTTCAAAAGTTATTTAAGTTTTTGTGATAAATAATATTTGATTTTCAAGGTGTTTTAATAGAGTTACAAAAATAACACATCTGTTATTTTTTGATATAATTTACAATTTTTTTTTGTCTTTTAAATGCTTTCAAAAGATAATTTTTATGTTTGCCCCAATCAGAAATATTCACAATCGAAGTAGGCATGTTTTTGAGAGAAAAACAACAATAACTCCCAAACGGAAAGAGATAGCGAGTTTCTTCACTCACCAAACTACGCATTTTTCAAAGTTCTAAAAGTGTTTCATAGACTACTTTGATGAGAAATTTGAATTGAAAACTCTAGAGCCAGAAAACCAATTTTGTTCGGACCACCCTATGTCACCGTAGTAAAATAGCTCTAAATCGGTCAATTTAAGAGATATAAAAACAACTTTTTTTGGCAAAGTTGCTTGAAATTGAATGGTCTACAACTTTGCTGAAGCATGTATAGTATAATTTCTACAAATAAGAAAGTTAGTTACACAATTTCTATGAAAATGTGGTCCACCCTAATTTTAAATAACACCAAACAAAGGACCTTACTAATACAAACAACTTTGTAGAAGCCCATTTTTGTCTAATGTTTCATTCTAAAGCTCAAAATTCATCTTTCCGCGTAAAACTGATTCCTGGACCATAGTGCGGTGGTAAACAAACCGAATGAGTGAAATGCGCACAGAGGAGGAACGCTTGGAATGCGGAATTCGCTTCCATTTTTGTTTTGCTTCTGAAAACATTAAAAATAACATTCAAATTTTCAAGTTTTCAGAGATTTTTTCATTCAAATAGCCGAAGCGGAAGCAAATGGGGAAAGAACTTCCACATTTGCGACCATCTTCCGGCTTTTCGCCTGAAAAAATCACAGAAAACTCCCCATCTTACCAACGGCCAACTGTTTGCTGCCGCGCGGGAGAAATTGACAGTCTCATTTCCATCGATCCCCGCACAGCCGAAGGCCAACCCATCGGCTACACACAGCATGAGTGCGACTTACACAGAATTTTCACTCAGCCAGAGAGTCCTGCATTGGTTGCCTCATTCTGTGTAGTTTTAACACATGCGCTGCGTTGAGCAGGCTTAGCGTGAAACATTGATTGAATGCAATATTAAACAAGAAAAATAAAAGTTCATTTGATTTTATATAAGAAAATTGCGGTGTCCCTCTTGCCCCATAAGACATACTGTTATTATATATGTAAAATTTAATGTCTGTTTACGCAAGTTCAGATGGAATCAATGAATTCAGATTAGAATAGTCAGACTGTAGTGTAACCGTAACTAAAACTCATGGAATTGTTATGCACTCAGTCACTCAGTACTGTTACCGCCAAAACTTAGTATTATGTGCAACACACTTCCAGTAAAAGGTGATTGACCGCTCTATAATTGCTTTTAGAAATAGTTCAGAACAATTAGTCTGTACAGCAAGATCATATAAAAGACCAAAGTTGAGTACATTACAGTTAATAACCGATCAACAGTTTATGTAGTTAGTCCGTACGCGCCCAGTTTGTAATCGTCCAGATATACAGTGATCGTTCAAAGTCAAGTGAACAGTTTACAGTACAGAACAGTCAATCGAAATACAGTCAGAATACTATTTGAAGCTAAGTTTTCAATAAATAGCCGTATTAATACAGAAGACATTGTGTGCCAGTTCTCCGTCAAATAAACGTTATTTTGTAGTTCAGTAATTTCGTGTAGTCAATATTGCCACAGTTCCCATTATCACCGCGACCATGAATGAAAAGTGTCCGACAAGATTCCGACCACCACACATACGCTCTTATGTGCGCACACAATGTCAAAAGGACTTTTTTCGAAAAAAAATCCTCACAGCTATATTAAACAATTGAAAATCATCAATACTGTGCGGAAAAATCAATATGTTTTGTATTTATTGGGAGTCAAACCTTGTTTTCCAGTCTTACATTCTTATAATATTTCGCATATTTTGCGTTGATGAGTTAAAGACATTTTTCTATTTTTTTGTACTAAACATTTTTAACTGTAATATTTACACAACCCTCAATTAGTACTCAATTTATACTTATCCTGCGTTAAACATCAAAAAATTGATTTGAACTACGTGAAATTAGAGGTGGCACTCTTGCCCCGGGTGTCCTTCTTGCCCCATGTCCCCCTATATGTGTACTTCGGTTCAAACTTCGGTTTAAACTTAGGTGCAAATAATGGCACAAAGCAGACAGACAGAGAATTGTTGAAATCCACGCGGATAAATTTCGACGATAATAAATGAAACTTGTTGGTACAAATCGCAAGACCCTTGAGGCTTAAGGCGAAGTAGGCCGTCATTGAAATTTGTACGCGTCATTGATGAGTGTTGTTAACTAATCTCACGATTTCGAATCAAACAAAATCAGTTAGTTTTGCACTAACACAGCTGAAAAAGTATCACCATATTTTATGCATGTTAGCGCGTACAGTGATACATTTTCAAGTCAATATAAACTATCAAGACTGAGTTTTATCATTTTGAAATGCAAGCTGAAAAGTCATCATTGTTGCCAAAACGAATGACGGGTTACTTAGCCTTAAATTAATGTTTTATTCAAGCAGATCAGCTGAGACCAATATTTAGTATGTATGCATTTAGTTTCACAAACAAACGATCTGATAAAAGCCGTTAGCGATTTGTGTAAGTACATCAGTATTATGAAGCTTGAAGCGATTACAATGACTCTTACGAATGGTACCAATTACAGTACCGTTGGTGCAGTAGAATATCTAAATTGATCAAAGCGGGAATCGAAGAAATGATGTAGATATCGTTGGAGATTTGAATAAGGTGTGATAATGTTATAAATAGCCATTCTGTTATTCAAAACGTTTGAAATTGTACGTCCTACAAAGTTTAAATGTAAAGTATTGCAATCTTATGCTTGGAAATTAGCCAATTTAGCTTTCGAATTGAACTCTTGAATATAAGCCATGAGAGATCTTCAAATCGATGCCAATGTAACAAATTTCACATTACATTGTTATCAGCCCTCGGCGAGTTTACCTCTGAATATTTAATTTTTGGGTATATCCTTCAGCCGTTTCAAGTGAAAATGGCACATTGGAAGACTATATTTGTAGTTGAAACGAACTTTCAAATTGACCATCTCAACTGACTTTGTGTAATATTTGGATAACTTTGGAATACATTTTGCTAAGAATGGTAATAAAAACATAGAATGAATTATATCTGAAATAAGCATATTTCTTACATTTCTAATAATAAGAGAAATTAAACACTGAATAAGATTTAAGAAGGATTAGGAAAAGGAAGTAATGTGAGGAAGTAATGAACTGTAATTGAATAGATAAGCAGGCTTAGAGATATAAGAAATAAGCAGGCTTAGAAAAATAAGAAACAAACAGACTGTCAGTTATTGGTCTAATCTTGGCTCGAAAAGACGTTGAATTACTACAATAAGTTCCGTGAGAGAATGTCAGATTTTCTAGCTGTGCGAGCAAAATTTTGACACACTGCTCCTCTAACTTGGACGTCATTTTGAAAACTAGTAAGCAAAAGGTGAAAACTCATCATAGCAACCATTGTACAGTCCCGTGCAAAAGTTTGGGTTCACCCCCTCAAAAACATACAAAAGTGTTCTGTCCATATCTCTGTGATTACACGTCCAATTGAAACTCTTTAAGCCGCATTCGAAAGGCAAAGAGTTATTCTTACTTCGTATGTATTTTTCTAAAAACATTTTTTTATTTTGGTATACTAAATTTTAACTTAAAATTGTAACATTTTTCAAAAAACACACTTAAAAATCATATCTAATTTCCTCAGCATTAGGTCGACCAAAATTTCAAATCAAAGTGTCATTAGAATCGTAATCTTATATTCTTTGAAGAGACCTCACGAAAATCTGGAAAGTATTCAAAATCAATGAAACAGTCAGTCAAGTCATCGTGCAAAAGTTTGGGTTCACCCCTCAGTATGATGCAAATCGTGCAAAAGTTTGGGTTCACCTGAGCCGCACGCACATCATTTTTGTTAATATCTCTGTTATTTTTCAACCGATTTTAATAGTTTAAAGCTTTTTTGAGCGCAAATAATGGCCCGTACACGATTGGTATTGGTATTGGTAAAGGGGTGAACCCAAACTTATGCACGGGAGTGTATATACACTCAACTTTTAAAAGGCAGCATTTCAGTTTTTTTTTCTGAATTTTCGATAGGAACAAATAAATTTGAAGTTGACAAATTTTTGAGCGTTCCAGTCTTAACATGTGCCTCAATGCCTAGGGATGTCAATGAACTTTTCAATGCAATAAGATCCAAAATCGGAAGAATTCGAACCCATACCTCCAATATGGTCTCGCTAAAAAGCTGCGTGCTCACCGGTATTTGGACTTCTTAGTGGTGTTAGGGGCCCAGATAGCCGTAGCGGTAAACGCGCAGCTATTCAGCATGACCATGCTGAGGGTCGTGGGTTCGAATCCCGCTGGTCAAGTATCTTTTCGTAAAGGAAATTTTCTCGATTCCCAGGGCATAGAGTATCTTCGTACCTGCCACACGATATACACATGCAAAAATGGTCAATCGGCAAAGAAAGCTCTCAGTTAATAACTGTGGAAGTGCTCATAAGAACACTAATCTGAGAAGCAGGCTTTGTCCCAGTGAGGACGTAATGCCAGAAAGAAGAGAAGAAGAAGTGGTGTTAATATTTCAATTTTGTTTTTAACAAAGATTTTCCTCTCTTGTGAATACAGGTTGAGCTATAGCATCAAGCTGTTACAGTGACTATTCACGTCATAGCTGTAAGCATTTCACCAGAAATTTTCCCTTCTTTCTAAAATAGGCTGTTCTTCAAAATATTCGTAAGCTAGTCACTAATATAATATGGAAAAATTACACAGCGTAACAAAAATGACACTTTCGCGTGTCTCAAGGTTCAAATTATGTGTCTCTAGTAGATTTTGGGTCGCTGAATCTGATGCCGTTCTCAGAAATGTTCTAGCACGTCACATTTTTTAGCTACAGGTCGCCAAATTTGTGTAAAACACTGGTTTTATTGATGTTTACATGAAATTTAAAGTATGATTTATCAAACTTTTTTGTGATATAATCTACCAAACATGCTAAATAGGACTTGAAGTTTCAATTTAGATACAAATCAGTTCAAATTTTACGATAAAATTTAGGTTAAATCTATTTTTTTCAACATGTTTGCAGTCTTCATATAAAATTCTTCGTTTCTCTTATATGGCATAATACAATACTTTTCTGAACCACCAAAAAATAACATTTTACCATCAAAAATATTATGAACTTCATTGATAATTATTGTTCTATGCATAAAGTTTGAATTCTGTGACAAATTGAGCAAACAAATTGCCGTACAAGTTGGAAAACTTGCATGCAAGTTGGCTGAAACAGTCAAATTTAGCATTTTCAACCGTCAATATCTCAAAAACTAGACGTGCCATGATATTTCTGAAAACGGCAATGGACTCAGCAACCCTTAATTTAGTAAATAGCGGTATTTTGGTTCTTGAGACAAAAGCGTGTTCCGCAGTGTTATTTAATAATACATGGAATAGCTATTTTCTGAAATAAGGATATCCTTAAGGAATCTATTGAAGTTAATCCTGCTAACTGTAATCAGAGTTGATCCTGCTAATTCTAATCATAAATTTTCCCTTCAGGTCTCTTTTCTGTTGTAATATTTGAAAAATTCATTGTTAGGCCAAACTTGTTTAATACTCATATGAAATCTATAAGACTCTAAATTTATCGGCCCCGGAACCTCTCGGTTCCAGAAGGGAACCGGCTCAAACCCAAGACAGCTGGTCTAAGCCACGGCCGTCTGCTGGGTGGGTGTGCAAGACCTCCTTTGGTTCCGGGTCTCAGGGCGTTTGGCGTGGGGAGCTTTCGGAACGTGAAAACCCTATAACTCAGAAAAATTACGGATGTATAAATGTATTGGCGGTACCTTACAGGTGGGTGGTGAATCGTGTGGAACAGACTGCGAGGGTGGGCAACGAGGAGCAGGCGAGACGTGCACGTGGGCAATGATGGCGATCTTCTGGTGTTGGTGGGTCACGTTGATTCGACGGGTCTTGAGATTGTGGTCCTCACTTGGCTGTCCTACAAGCAATCCGGCAAGAAGGACGAGGGTGTTTGTCGTGCGGGCAGGCCCACGGAGAGGGCGGTGTTACACGTGCGCTTCGTGTTGGTTGCTGGGCCAACTTGTCGATTATTATCACGATGACAGGTTTTAGAGGGAATCGTCGCCGTGAAGGCCGCTGGATTAGGCCACTGGACTAGGCCGCTGGGCGCCGGTGTGCACCGGAGATACAGTAACGAGGAATTCTTGGTCTGGCCTCGCTTGAACGCAGCGCAGCGCACTGCAGCACTTGGTCGTAACACAGAGATCACGGTCACTCGGCCCTTGGTCACTTGACGAAGTTCCTCGAGCCCTTTTAGTGGTTGGGCTTTAACTTCCCGAGATGGACGGATTACCACGCTGTCGTAAAGAATATTTTCTTTGATGTTCCGTACAACCGTTCACTGTCTCTGCCAAAAATCAACTGCCCTTCGTGCTCCAGTTCGATCGTCTTCTCTCATCACCGGGCGCTCAGCCACCTACGGCAGACGCGCGTTTGCTCCTTCCTCCCGAACGCGCTACCTGCTCGGTGGCACATTTTACTGAGGTTGCCCAACTCCCGAAACGCAAACGAATGCCACCCACCGCTGATTCAAATTAGCCGATTTTTTAAAGCCAAACTTCACAAGCATTTTCCCTACGTTTTCACGTTCATTTTATGTAGCAAAGTAGCAAAAGATGTTACTCGACGGTAACATATCCCCCCTCTGGTCAAGCGAGGAAAAGATATTACATAAACATATAATGATCTGGTAAATAACAAAAGTATCTTTTTTTAGGATATTGCATAGAATATTCGTTCAAATAACAAAGACAAAACCCAAAACACTATCCACTAGAAATCAATGGGCAAAAACAATAGTAAAGTAGGTACTTACGATCTAAACGAACAAAACATACATTATTCGACTTTCCGTATTACGAGTATCGAATTACTATAGGATTCAAAGCCTCCAACCATCAGCCAATCATAACAATAACACCTAATAGATTGGAGCTCGTCCGGCGGAGCCCAAACAAATAAAACAATACGCGACCCTTTACGTTCCACGCAACACGCACTACGCTGCCGGACCAGAGAATATGTACTACGCCACGCCCAGAAGCACATGTTGTACGCGTGAAGGTGCCGACTAAACTAATTTTGCAGATTTCACCGCTGCATCTGGTGACCTGCCTGAAACTTCGGTTTGCGGTTGCCAACACCAATCCGTAAGGTAGCCAGAGACACTTTCGTGTTCATCCGTCTATCGTCTGTGGATTGTTTGGACTATATTTGTATACGAAATACATTTACTAACACTGACAAAATTTATTTGCATCGGGTTTTCGTGCAGTTTCACGAAATGTGATTGAAGTTATTGACCTTTTGGGTCGTATCTGGTTTAGAAATCAAGTCCTCAGTATACCGGTAAGTCTCGAGTGATGAGCATCGAGAGGCGCGCGCGACTTCGTAATTAAGTGCCATTACAGACGTCTCTGTAATTGAAAAGGATTGACGTGACTCAAACTCAGTGATGCCTATGCAATTAGCAGGTTCCGTAACTACCCCGCGGAAAGTAGAACGAACTCACACGCCAATTTATATGCCAAAGGTGAGCTTAGAATCTTTGTCCACATGTCAGAAGGTGAATTGAAGGTTAAATTCGAATCATCCTGCGTCTTTTCAGATCGGTGATCCAGAGACTAGGGACGCTCGACTTGCATCACCAACATTTAATTGAAAAGTGGCTAAGCCGGTTTCAACAAGCATGCAGGCCAAACTCCGATGTTTTTCCCTTCTTGATCGGCAAGCTCATAAGACGATGAGCCATATTTGGCTACAACTTTGCAAGGTAGGAACTGTGCTCCTAATTTGGCGTTGTAATATGCTTGTGCGTTGGAAATTTTTGTATTTTTCTTATAAACAGTGTCTCCTACCGAAAATGATTTGGCGGGTTTACGAACTCGTAAATTATACGTATTCGAAGCTTCTGAGTAAGCTTTTTCGAGATTTTTGCGCACTAATGTGAACATTTTCGGGGATTCTAAGCGGATTCTTGAGAGACGCGCCTCTACCGACGACTCTTCTTCGTTCTCGTAGTCTTTGTGTTCGGTTCCATTGAGAACCACTTCTTCCCCCCTCGCAACTCGAAATGGGGTGAACCCTGTGGAGGAGTGGATTGTCGAGTTTATTTCAACCTCGACTTCAGACAGTCGCGTATCCCATTCGCGTTGGTTATCTCTCGCGTAAGACCTGATAGACGTGTTAATCGCCCGGTTCACCCGCTCTACAGGGTTGGCCTGAGAGTGATGGCGGGATGAAAGCCAGTGCTTTATCTTGAAGCGATCTAGCAACGATTTGAAGTCTTTCGAAGTGAAAGTTGTTGCGTTGTCAGACAGAATTATCGCGGGCACCGAGTTACGATGAAACCAATGGCGGGTTAGTTCACTACAAAGCGTTTTTGCGCGAATTTCAGGGAAAGGGTGTAATTGGACCCACTTTGAGAAGAGGTCCAATGCAACTAGGACGTACTGGTTGCCTGATTTTGAACGCGGTAACGGACCGATATAATCGATAGCGATTATTTCCCACGGACGCGACGGAATACGCATATCACCCATTGGGGGTGTCGTAGACGCATTAGGGGGTTTGATCATCTTGCAAACAGCACATTTTTGAATATACGTTCGTATTTGGCTTACCATTTTTGGCCAGTAATAATGCTGACGTACCTTAGAAAGAGTTTTTTCTACCCCGACGTGCATGGAATCGTCGTGACATGCTTTAAGTATCGCCGCACGTGATTCTGGGCTTGGGATTATCTTCCAGTCATACCGGTGATCCGAAAGCTCATTATTGAACACGTATTTCTTAAGATGGTCTCCATCCATTCGGAAGTCAGGGTAATCATCGGGTCGATTTAAAACTGACAGTTTTAGGTCACTATACCACGAAGAGGGTGTCTTAGCTGATATCGCCATCACACTTCGTGAAAGTGCATCCGGCACGATATTGTCTTTCCCCCGACGATGCACAATCGTCATGTCGTACACTTGAAGTGAAAGACTCCAACGACTGAGTCGTGACGAAGTCTTCCACTTAGTACGCATGATGAAAGTAAGCGCGGATGAGTCCGTGACCAGTACGAAATGACTACCATCAATGTAGCCTCGAAAGTGCTCCACCGATAATAGGGCCGCCAGTGTCTCCTTTTCGGTTGCGTGACAGGCGCAGTTTAGTTATCGTCGTTGGACGCTCGTATTCAACTATCGGTTTTACTTTCTCAGGGTTGATTCTCAACCCCTGAGAAGAAAGGATGTAACCTAGAAAGGGTATTTCATTCAGGCAAAAATGAGATTTCTCAAGTTTGATCGAGAGGTTCGCCTCTCTCAATCGCCTCGCAACTTCCATGAGAAGCCGTACATGTTTCTCGAATGTCTCCGTCACTATGACTATATCGTCTAGGTAAACGAAGACATTCGGTTCCAGTGTACCATGACCCCGGTTGATCAACCGAGCCAGAGTGGCTGGGCTATTGATTAAACCGAATGGAAGGCGGGTAAACTGAAACATCCCCTTCCCTTGGACACTGAAAGCACAATATTTTCGTGACCCTTTTTTTTTTTTTTTTTTCCTTCTAAGCAATGGGGGGATAATCTGCTCAACAGACTCCGGACCGAGGTCCGGGAGTGTGGGGTTGGGGACCATTTACTACGTACAAGCAGTAAACAGGACTACACCCCCGACCCACTAAACCATTTCCATTGCCGCCAAACCCTTCGTCTCTCCGGGACCACCAAGAAGGCATTGCTTCGGAGAGGGGCTATTGCACATCGCATCCTCCAGGTTAGCTGCGTAGCCATGCAGCAACGAACATCGATGACACGCTTATGGGGGTCCACCAAGGTAGCATGCTGGCGCATTGCCAGCTTCCCGGGTGGTCCTCACCTCCCGTTGTCCGCTGAAGGCGGGCAGGGTCGACCACTAAGCCCGCGCCCAGCTGCACCGCAGGTATCAAGAACTGATACTGCGGGCTTCGCAATTTGACCTACTGAAGGCTCAGGCCCTATCAGCTAGCACGAGCTGGGATTGCTGACGAAGGGGCCTCCACCTGCCCCGAACAACCAGAGGCTCGTATCCACCCAGTAGGCCGGCGCCACGACAGCAGCGCTACCAGGATGTTCTCCCCGCGGCCACTTAATCGCTGTAAGGGTCGCTTTCGACCGTAGGGCACCGGTATGACCTACGTAGCCGACTGCGAACCCTTGGACCACCTGTTGATTAGCGTCTGCACTAGTCACTCCTCGAGTCCACACGCCACCTCCTTTGGAGTTCCGAGACGATGTGGGTGATAGCCGATGAAACGGCATTCCAGCCAAACTCGTCTGCACACATCCTCTGGACCAAATTGTCCGGAGTCGTGTCCCGACCGCATGTGGCAAACATGCGGTCACGCATTGTGCGGAAACGCGGGCACACGAACAAAACGTGTTCCGCCGTTTCCTCTAAACCTGCACAAACTGGACATTCGGGAGAACCCGCATGACCGAAACGGTGTAGATATTGTCTAAAGCATCCATGACCCGAAAGGACCTGTGTTAGGTGGAATGTTAGTTCCCCATGGCGCCTATTGACCCAGATATCTAACCTCGGAATCAACCTGTGAGTCCACACTCCCTTGGTGGAACTGTCCCACGCACGCTGCCATTTGACCATGGAGGCCAGTCTGGCAGTCCTGCGTATGCCTCTTGTGCCGCGCATTTCGAAGCACTCTATGTCTTCCATGATAAGGATACCAATAGGCATCATACCGGTGATGACACAAAGTGCATCGTGTGACACGGTACGGTACGCGCTCGCAACCCTCAGGCACATTAGCCTATAAGTACTCTCTAGCTTGCTACGGTAGCTATCGGTACTCAAAGCCGTGCCCCAAGCCGGGCCACCATACCTCAGTATGGACGAGGCGACACTGGCCAGAAGCTTACGCTTGCTGGCGTACACCGCAGAGCTATTGGACATCATCCGGGACAGTGCCACAATAGCTGTGGAGGCTCTCTTGCAGGCATAATCGACATGGCTACCGAAGGTAAGCTTGTCGTCGATCATCACCCCCAAGTGTTTGACGGAGCGCTTCGAAGTGATTGTGCAGTCGCCTACACTGATCACCGCTTGCTGCGCCGACTTTCGGTTGTTGACAACAACAGCCTCCGTTTTGTGGTGAGCCAATTCCAGTTTCCTGGAGCTCATCCACTCCTCCACAATTGCGATCGAGTGGGCTGCAGTCAATTCCACTTCTTCGATCGATTCACCGTAGACCTCCAGCGTAATATCGTCGGCAAAGCCAACGATGACCACACCCGCCGGGAATTTCAATCTCAACACCTCGTCGTACATGACATTCCATAACACCGGACCCAGGATGGAACCTTGCGGGACTCCTGAGGTTATGTGAAAGCACTTCCGACCCACCTCTGTGTCATAGACTAATACCCGATTCTGGAAGTAACTTCCGAGAATCTTGTACAGGTACTCGGGTATCCCCAGACGCAGGAGCGCATCAGCAATAGCCGCCCAACTGGCACTATTAAATGCATTCCTTACATCCAGAGTCACTACTGCGCAGTAGCGAATACCCCTCCTCTTACGCTGGAGTGCTATCTCAGCGGTTTTCTTAACCGCCAGAATAGCGTCTACAGTGGACCTCCCTTTCCGGAAGCCGAACTGGTTGCCTGAGAGACCATTTACACCCTCGGTGTACCTCGACAGTCTGTTGAGGATGATCTTCTCGAGCACTTTCCCCACCGTGTCAATCAAGCAAATTGGTCTATACGCCGACGGGTCACCGGGTGGTTTCCCCGCCTTTGGCAATAGTACCAGGCTCTGCCTCTTCCACGCATCTGGAAATACTCCCTCGTCCAGGCATATCTGCATAGCAGATCTGAACATACCGGGAGCCTCCAAGATTGCGACTTTGAGGGCCAGGTTTGGAACTCCGTCCGGACCTGGTGCCTTCCCCATGCTTAGGGATTTTGCAATCCCTACAAGTTCCTCATCAGTTACTCTATCCTCATCACCAGCCCCAATCCCCGGCTGTCCTACAAAAGGAGGCCATGGGCTAGGGTTGTGGCGCGGGAAGAGCCCCTCGATGATCCCCTCCAGCATCTGTGGAGACTGCTCCGTAGGAGCAATTGCACCTCTTGTCTTCGCCATTACGATCCTGTAGGCATCACCCCACGGGTTCGCGTTGGCACTCTGACAGAGTCCCTCGAAGCAGGCCTTTTTGCTTGCCCTTATCTCAGACTTCAGCGCGACTTTGGCAGCGGTGAACACCGCCCGTCGTTCTTCACGCTCCTGCTCGGTACGTGCTCGCTGCATCCGTCTCCTGGCCCGTAGGCAGGCACGGCGCAGGTTCGCAATAGCTTGAGTCCACCAGTATGTCGGTGGTCTCCCATTCCTAGGGTGGACTTTTCTAGGCATGGTCGCATCGCATGCACGCGTAAGCACCGCTACCAGTTCGTCCCCGCTTAAGCCGAGTAGGTTACGCTCACGGCGGAGCGCCTCCCTAAGTACTTCATCATTGAAGTACGATGTCTTCCACCTACGAGGGCTTGGCCTTGACCTAGCCGCTTCCTCAACCCGCTGCCTGCTGTTGTTGTAGTCGATACTGTAGCGAACCGCCAGGTGGTCGCTGTGAGTGTAGCCATCGTCTACCCTCCAGTTCGAACTACTCGTTAGGCCAGGACTACAAAAAGTAACGTCGATAATCGACTCCGCTCCGTTACGGCTGAAGGTACTTTTGGCACCAACATTAGCCAGATCGACATCTAGCACGGCCAGTGCCTCTAGCAGGATTTGACCTCGCTGATTCGTGTTACGGCTTCCCCATTCCACGGCCCAGGCATTGAAGTCGCCCGCTATTACAACTGGCCTTCGCCCTGTCAGCGCGGTCGTCATGCAGTCCAGCATCTGCGTGAACCGCTCGGTCGACCAACTCGGAGGCGCATAGCAGCTACAGAAGAGGACCCCGTTTACTTTGGCGATCACGAAGCCCTCGTAGGTAGTAGACACCAACTGCTGGACAGGGTATTTACCCGTTGTCCATATCGCCGCCATTTTTCCGGATCCATCCACGACCCAGTTGCCGTTGCCGGCGGGTACTCGGTATGGGTCCGATATGATGGCGATGTCCGTCCCCCACTCAGCAACTGACTGGTACAGCAGTTGCTGAGCTGCGTCACAGTGGTTCAGGTTCAGCTGCGTTACCTGCACTGTGATTTTTCGTTGATGGCTCGTTTGAAGGTCGGGCACCTTGAGCCTCCCGTTGGGTGATTGTTGTTCACGGACTTGCCGGAACAAATCAAGCACTTGGGAGGGTTCTTGCAGCCTAGTGCCTTATGACCTTCCTCACCACAACGCCTGCACAACTTAGTCCTATCAGGGCCTTTACAGCCCCAGGACTTGTGTCCAGGTTCCCTGCACCTAAAGCAGATCACTGGTTGCTCATGTATGTTCAGTGAACATACTGACCAACCAACCTTGATCTTACCTACCTTAGCGGACTTATTTGCGTCTGCCACAGGTAGGTGTACTAAGGCCACCTGAGTACCTGCCGGAGCTTTCCGTAGCTGAACGGCGGTGGTGGGCACCTGCACTTCGCACTGTTGCCGCAGTGCCGTGACGAGCTCTTCTGCGTTAGTGATCTCGTCAAGGTTCATCACCTTCAGAGTCACTGACTGCGTCAGAGCCCTCACTTCAACACCAGCGCCAAGGACCTCTTCCGCCAAACTTTTGTAGGCGGCGCCCTTGCGCTCCTTGTCGCGCTTGAGCTCGAGGATCATTTCACCTGTACGAGTGCGTCTTACACTGCGTACGTCGGCTCCTAGATCCGCAAGCTTCGCGTCACTGCGCATCGCCTTCAGGACTTCCGAGTACTTGGACTCTTCCGTCTTGATGATGATCGCATCACCCTTTTCGCGCTTGGCACCTACCCTCCTACCTTTCTTAGGTCTGGTATCCCTGCGCTCCTGATTCTCCTGTTTCTTCTTCTTCTTCTTCCTCACTACGGTTGTCCAGGGGGCGTCCCCCCCCTGCTCCGCCCTGACCTGTGGTGATGGAGGACCTCTCAAAGGTCGCAACCCCCTGTTCCCATCACTCCGTGAGGGGCCAGCCTTTTCGGGCCCACCCTTCTCGGCTTTCCGGGACGCCTGGCTGGGGTCCGATTTTCCGGCACTTCTGCCGGTTTTCGGGGTCAGTATCCGCCTGGCCTTACGAGCGCCGCCGGGTAGCTCCTCCCCTGACGGCTGCCTCGCGCGCTTCTGCGATTGCTTGCTGTAAGCATTCGCTTCCACGCTTTTGGGGCTGCCCGCGAAAACGAAGGGTTCCGTCTGGGTAGACTTCGGCACCTTCAGTTCCACGGGTTCTGCCGCAGCCACAGTCACCATGGGTTCAACATGGTTCTGCTTGGCCGCCAACATTGACTTACGAAGTCTAAGCAAGGCCTGCTTGAGGTCCTTGCTGATGTTAGACTTCGAGGACGCAAAGTCAATTATGGAGTCGAGCTGCTGTGCAGCCACTTCCATCGCAGAGAGCCCATCTCTACTTTTATTGATGGCCCTCATCAACCACGCTCCATCCATAACTTCACCCGATGCGTTAGCCGGGGATGAAATATGGGTTCCAGCACTGGCACTACGTGCACTGCTGCCTCCTCCTGCTTCTACTCTCCTCAACGGAGATCTAGCTAGCCCACTTCTTGCGAAGGGGTTCGCTTCCCTACTACTGCAACTACCTGCACTACCACTACTAATCTGATTATTATTTGAATTTGTACTCATTTTGGATCCCACGAGTAGCACGGGAAAAGAGGTCAACCACGCCAGAGCCCTGCATTAACGCGGTAAGGGACAAATACTGTGAGGGGTGCCCAGGTGCCCCACAGGCTCCGTTAATGGCCGAACATCTTTTTCACCCCTTCGACCATTCATTCTTCAGCACGGTTTTTCGCATCACACCTTGAATTGGGGTTACCCCGTTTGGTGGACTCTTACCACCGGAACGGGTTGTCCGTAGTTCTATTCTGGACGCCGGAACTACACGTGACCCTTTAGCCAACGGAATCTGTAAAAAGGCCTCTGTGAGGTCAATTGTTGAGAGGTAGTTTGCGCGAGGTAGTCGGCCAAGTATGCGTCCAGGGTGCGGAAGGGGATAGGCGTCACGTATGGTCCTCTCATTGAGTTTGCGGGCATCGAGACACAGGCGGATCGCCCCGGAGGCTTTTCGTATCGGTACAATATTTAGCGACCAATCGGAGTTGGATTCTTCGATCACCCCAGTTGCAAGCAGCCGATCGATCTCAGAAAATAGGCCAGCTTGTATTTTTGGAGCTATGGGATATGGATATAGGCGTATTGGTTTGTTATCTTTGCACTCTTCTTTCAGAACAATATTGTGTTCGCAAAGTGGAGTAGCGTCAAGCTTTTCAGGAGCAGCCGTTTTGAATAACTGTTTCACTTCTTCCAAGCGCTGTTCCTGCGCCCCTGACAAATTGAACAGAGGGGTCTCCTGATCGGAAATCTCGGTTGATCTGTTCTGCGTGATCATTGAAACGGCTGGATAAATCTGGAAAATTCTCCAGAAGTCCATTCCACAAATACAATCTTTGGTCAGACGAGGTGCTACTAATGTAGGCAACACTCTTGTCTTGCCATTGAAAGTATAAGGAATAAGGACTTCGCCAAGTATTTCTAAAGGCGAACCATCTGCTGTTCGAAGCTCTACCGGATGTGTTGGTTCCTTTAAGCGAACGTTTTTCAGTTTTTTGAAAATCGTGGCGTTGATAAATGATAGATTGCTACCGTAATCAAGCAGAGTGTTGACATAAATGTCGAAAATCCGGAGTTTTGCATGCGGTCAATCATCTGCTATACTGTTAAGCCTTTTTTTTTTTGAATTTGAGGTAGCGCGCCCTCTTCGTCTTCGTTGTCCGGTCTCTGTTCATAGAAATGATAGAGATCTGGCAGCCAAGATTCTGAGGTATCTACCGATCGCGCAACTGGGGGTCCCTGCGGCTTTAGGGCTTAACCAGCCCGTTTTTCAAACAGTATGGGCAGTTGTTGGTGGTGAACCCAATCAAGGCACATCTATTACAGAACACTCTTCTCGGAATTGGGCATTCCGAGAGATTGTGGTAA
Source organism: Aedes aegypti (assembly GCF_002204515.2). NCBI lineage: Eukaryota > Metazoa > Arthropoda > Insecta > Diptera > Culicidae > Aedes > Aedes aegypti. Next base: position 364,629,305 of record NC_035108.1, on the reverse strand, counting down.
TCCCTGCAATTGAAACATTGCCCTTCCTCCGAGCACTTGGTTTACTTGGCCCAGGTTTTGAATCCTGAGATGAACCCTCGGATTTCTTAGCTTTCTCCAATGGGTTCTGCTTATTGGAGGGATGTGGTTTGAGCTCAGTTTTCGCGGGGTTTTGCTGCGGTTTGTGATTTTTATGATTTTGTGAGTTCGCGTTTTGACGATTTTGATTGACAAAAGTCTTACTACCTGGGTTATTCCTACTACTGAAGTCAATTGCACAATTCTCTCTTTTAGAAGTGGCAAAAACTTTGGTAAACGCGGAAAAATCCGTCGCATCCAAGTCCTTACCTATGGTCTGTAGGTCTCGAAGCGTGACGACATTCTTCCCCACCAGTGCCTTGCGGCCATCATAACGCAGATTGGTTTTAAGCACCTCAACCTTTTCGGCATCCGTCATAGAATGACTCATTGCTTGGAAAAGCCTATTCATTTGCAGATAATACTGCTGAAAAGACTCTCCCTTTTGCTGACGTGTCTGGTAAATCTTTGTGCGTAAAACTGAATCGAGATCAGGGTGTCTGAACTCGTTTTTCAGCTCCTGTACCCATTGAGGCCACGACTGCAGCATCCGTTGATTTCTGCACGAGGTGTACCAGTTTAACGCTGGGCCTTCGAACAGGTGTACCGCTGAATCAAATAGGTCGATTTCGGTGGCATGTTCTGAAATCGCCAGCTGTTCCACATGGGATAAGAACTCGTTGAGACCCAGGTCATGATCACTTCCGGAATATTTTCTCACTTTCCATTGCGAAATGGGAGTCATTTTACGCAATGGTGCAACTAGTGGTGGAGCGGTCCCCGCTGAAGCAGATGATTGGCGTAGAGGAATATTACTCTGAAGATTTGGAGATTGGTTGTAATTAGCGACTCCAAATGGACTGAACGAAAGCTCATCCATCCGATGCTGAAATGATTCATTTGGATTTCCGTGGTGGGACATGGGTGGTGGATATGGGACACTGCCACTAATAGTCGAAGTTGGGACCGTAGTCCCGCGGTTTGATCGGTAGTCTGCTGATCTGAAGCCTCCCGATGAAGTAGTAGCCGATTGAATGGTACGAACGTCATCATTTCGAAATGGATTTGTAGAATTTAGGTGCACCGAGGACGGCCTCGGGGGGACTGGAGGAGGAGGACGTTGCCTACGAATTTCCTCCTTCAGTCCACTTACCTGTGAAGCGAGCGCTTTAATAAGGCTACCTATGTCCGTCATCGCGCGATTAAAGTCTGCCTTTGGAACGTACTGAGACAAGTCTGGTAGTTTAGGAACGGTACCTGTGGCTGAGTTTGATATCGATGTCGGCACCTCAACTCCCCCTATTGCTTCATCTAACAGCCTCTCTACTTCCGACCCCGATTCTCCACCAATTGCGTAGAATTCTTGTTCTGACCAAAAATACTCCGAAAACAAATTCAGTACTTTTGCAAACTCTTCTTCGGCTTTAGTTTTCAATTCTCCCACCGCATGGTTCTTAATAACCGCAAGACGGTGACCCAGATTCAATAAGCGTGATCGGCAAAACTCTACTTGTGCTCGTGGCTCCGAAGAAAGAATTCGTGAGAGTACTGAAAAAATTGTCTTGCAACTATCGAGATCCATTTCTGGATCTAGATCGCAATGAACGATGAACTCATGCCCATCACTCTCGTCCTTGAGGATCTGGCGCAACCTACGTCGGCGTTTTGCCCGAGACTCATCGTCCCCTATTACTACATTTCGCAAAAACAGCTCGTAATCGAGCTCTCCGGGATCCAGATGGTCCACACGCATGCTGCGGTAAAGCATCCCAAAATCTGGGCCCGAAACTGACAATCGAGGCATGTTGAGTGGTGAGTCGATATCAGCGTGGAACGTAAGGTTTGTAATTCCCAAAATAACGAAGTACAGTAGCTCTTCAAAATCCTATCTCACTCGAAACTATTTTGTATTACCGATGATGATTTTGGACGACTGGAAACGATTTAGGAGATTGATCACTCGTGTTACAGAAAAAAGATTAATCGGTTTTGCCACGTGGCTCAACTCAAACACCGTGAAAATTCACGACGATTTGCCAATGATTTCTAATGAACAATGCGACCAGAGTGGATATATTTTAGAGGAATTAGAAATTACTCGAAAACTCCCCCAACGCACACAAGGAAAATATATCCAAGGATAGGAAAGTACAATTTTCTCTCCAACTTCTAATTAGAATTAGTCTCAAAATGTCATGTATTCGGGGTAATGGTGTTCGGGGTAGTGACCTATTCGGAGTAGTGGCGTTCGGGGTAATGAACCATTCGGGGTAATGACTTTCTGGGTAATGGCGTTCGGGGTAATGGCATTGGGGGTAGTGGCGTTCGAGGTAGTGTCGTAGAGTCTGCACTATATATCATACTATTCGGGGTAATGACCCATTCGGACCCATAATGGTTGTGTCTTCCGGGATAATGGGATGGAATCATTTTAGATTCTTCAAAATAGCTTAAGTAGCCTTTTAAAAATCATATTTGTGTTTTAGTTGCAAAATAATTGAGTGCAATGAGGATAACGTCAGTCGTAAATATCATTATGTTCATGAATGTGGCACGTGCAACTAACATATACATGCGTCTCTAGAATCATTACTTGCAATTAAAAGTACAATAACAATTAAAATATTTAATTATTTCATTTGAAGTACCATAAAGCGGAGTATCTTTGATAATGCGGGTAACTTTGATAGTAAAAAACCTGAAAAATACCCAAAAAAAATAATAAAAAAAAATCTGTTCAGCTAAAGTTAAGAGTAATATTATGACTCTTCATGCAAGTGCTGTTTTCGTTCGAATCGAGAGCATTTGAAGCTTTATATACGAAAATACAAATTTTAAACAATCTGTTCTATTATAACTATTTGATGAAGTTATAATGAGTTCGTCACTAATTTTTGATAACCTAGTAATACTAGAACACGAATTCAGTCTCAAAACTCTTAACGAAAAGCAGTTTTACAACTTGGGAACATTTTTGTAATCAAATTCATACGTTTCCATATAATGTTAAACGCCTATAGATATGCAACGTCCTATATACTTTACAGCATTCATTCGTTTTATGTTAGAAATACAATTATTTATATTTCAAGAACGATTGATTTTTGGTAAATCAAATGTCGATATATAGTTTTCAATCTTTATCAATTCAGAGATATAAACTTATACATAATATTATCAACTTATAATGGTATTTTTTGTTAGTAATAAAACACTTTTAATCTATGTATTCTATACATTCTGTACTTCTATCAATAAACTCTAATTCACAATCTCTATTAACATTCCCCAATCCAGTTCTAACTTATTCAATGTTAAGCAGTAGTTTGGTTGTGGATTTTACGTGTTTTTCTACCTATTATCAAAGTTACCTCAATACCGAAAATCGACTTTCAATTGTTTGAAAAATTATAGGTGCATTTATAACGAATCGTTATGTAATCTCTCAACTGCAATCCAGTCTTCAAAAAATCCCACTCCAAGAGCTGCTGAGATCAAAAGCCATCAGAACAAGATTTTTTCCGCGCGCATCTTTTGCTCAAATCCAAGCATGCAATGCATCATGCCACGTGTATGAGAGATTTGAATCCCAGGATTCAATCCTTGATCGATTGTTAGCCGGGTAAATGAATCAAGTAAGCATTGATATTTTATTCCATATCGATTGAGAACTTTTGCCTGACAGGAATTGATCATCACAGCTGTTTCCAGTGAACGGCTTCAGAAACTTGCGACAATTTTTAATAACATTCTGGCCTGACGTAATGAACTCACATGTAGACGAGCTCCTTAACAGAAAATATAAATCAGGACAATTTAGATTGAATTTCCGTTGAAACCAGAATTCAACGAAACTCTAGTTTTCAAATCTTTGTCTTGATTAATTTCTCCTTGAGTGGAAATGACAAAAAGTACCTAGTTGCATTTTGCTGTGGTATGATACCATTACCATTGATCCTCACTTCATTGCCTTCCATATTACTTCCTTTCATGTTCAGTTATTGTTGTTCCAATTCCCAATGAAACGTCAAATATTCCAAATGAAGAACATTTTACCCTCACTCGATTGCATATGAGCGTAATGACTAGATTCAATCATGGGATTGAATCCTTGCATAAATCTCGCACGCTGAGATTGGAAAAATCAGGATTCAAAACGATCCCACGCTTTGAGATGATTTCAAAGCATGCTTGTTTAAATCTGGGAGCAGAAGGATGCTCTTAGAAGACTGCTGCAATCGATAACTAAGATACCAGTATTTGTTTTAAAAATATAAAATAAAAATCCTGGAATCATATTGTTGAAATATTCAGATTTTTCTCCACAAAACTATCGAAGTTACACCATTTTACGGTACCCATATTTTTTCAAATAGATATATTTCTATATAGACAAATCTATAGGATTTAAACGTAAAACTGTACGAATTAAAAAAGTAGTTATTCTACGTTTTCTTAGACTACTAAATTGGGCAAGATTTAATTCAAACATGAATCGAAATTTGATATTATAGTAGAATTTCGGTAAAAACTTGAAAAAAAAGCATTCTCTGTAAAAGTTTTGAAAGTTAAATTTCTGTTGAAAGTCAATTGAACTGTTTAAAGAAAAATCCTCAAGAAAATCTGGTTACAATCCAATAATATCTATCTAAGTTGCTGTCTGAGGCATGTAATAGATTGCCTGAAAGGCTTTTTTGCGGACTTTTATAGAATAATTGAGAAAAACTTTTTTACTGCTTTCTGCCATGTATTTTTTGTTTCGTCATACCTAATATTCATTACTTTTTCATAAAAAACTCAAAATTACAGGAACTCCAAATGAATTATATCGGTCAGACCATACCCTTAAAAATATTTATAAAAATCATATTAATTCCAACCAGAGTTCATATTGCTCGACAAATTCGCGTATTTCGACCTCAAGGTCAAAGATTTATCAACGAAAGCTTGTTGCAGATCAGAGTCTTATATAGGGAAGGGGAATCATGATACACTGAAGATTTTTCTTTGTTTGTATCTCTGGCGTTACCATCCCAACAGGGACAGAACTTGCCTCTCAGCTTAGGGTTCTTATAAGCACTTTCATAGTTATTAACTTAAAACTTTTTTAGACGATTGACACATTTTTGCATGTGATATACACACGACAGGTACGAAGATATTATATGCCCTGGGAAGTTAAGAATTTCCTTCGCCGAAAGATCCGGTGGGATTCGGACCCATGGCCCTCAGCTTGGTCTTGCCGGACAACTGTGAGTTTACCACTAGTGACCCTCTAGTGAAGATTATGTATAACGAATGGGGAACATGTTCCTTCTCCAAAGTAAGGAAGACACCGATAAGATTTGAAGTCAGAGATTAGATAGACTATCTGAGAGTTGATTGGTAATCTTCATGCTTCGCATTTGATTCACCAATATGCATGAAAGGTAGTGATGTCCAAACATTATCATCCAAGTTAGATTCATCCCAATCGATTCAGCTAGGCTTATCGTTCTCCAAAGTTCAACACCGTCGTAGACATCTCACCGCAAATCTCTAGCAGTACACTCTTCTGAGTATAATTGTAGTTCTCCAACAAGCAACACTTATCTCCAAGAACAAGACAAGTTTTGTCACAGCTAAATGGCATCAAGTTTGCTGTATGATCCTGGTATCTAAATCGGTATGCTAGAACACCACCAACAGCAGCAGCAATTGTATCAGCGTTAAGTTCCATCATCGCAGTTGAATAAGGTGCCCCATTTTTACATGAAAAAATTACAATAAAAATCTTAACACATTCGTTCAAATTTCGAACTCGTTTCGCAACACCCCTCCAGGTGGGGCCAAATTTGCACAATTCTGGGGGCTCAAACAAACAGATTTGGGGGATGTAAAATAAGATTTTTGTAGTTTGATCATAATGGGCCAACCTACTTCCCAGTGAACACTTACTTCCGCGGTATGTCATCAGTCGGGTCGGAAGCGTTGAATCTCGGGAGGGCGAAAGCCAGGAAATGTTGCTCCATGATCCGATATGTTTGATGCTCTAATGCCCTTGGATCGGGATTATTTGGTTGGATGTGAAAGCTTGGAACCAGCATCCAAGACATCTTCTGGGTGTATCACCGAAGCGTGAAATATGGGATAAGCTTCATCGGAGGACTTATTTCTGGCTCTGGGTCTCCTTCGGTGCTGGCTGCCGTTGCAGTATAATCCGTCGAGCGGAGAATCCGGACGATGGGTGAGGTCGATAGTGAAATAATGGGATTTTGATGGAAGTATGCTAAGTATTTGCTTTATCTTTCGAGTCTGGGGGAGATGAATGCACATTAAATGGATTCAATTTGCCAGTGGAACCAAGCATGCAACCTATATTCTGTGAGAATCGTCACGGCAAGACACTACCAGGAAATCGTTCTATGTCATTAGAGTAATGCAATCATAATGAACGCCTGACAGCGTTCGCAAAGTTATGGAATGCTGATAAGAAAATGTTTACTTTGGACTGGAAACTATCACAGACTACACACAATAAAAAAAAACTCGCCTATCCTCGAAAGCGATCTGCACCCAAAATTTAATGTTATTATCGAACGTAAAAAAATAACAAGCTTTTTGCATCATGAGCATAAATATGTTGCAGTTTTTTATCTCTTTGACTTCTTACCGATTCGAGTGCTGTAGAGTTCTTTTTGCAGACAACTCTGGCACAGTCTAACATCGACAAACCATGCAATTACATGGTTGAGATACATTTTGCGTTTCACTGGGAGGGCAATCATTTACTGTTGATTACATTTCGAAGCTGTTCGGAACGTGGAAGGTTTCATTTATGGAACACAAATTATTAGCAAACGATAGAGGAGAGATAGGGCAAAGAACTACTTGGGCATTCCGGAATTCATCTTGGCATTTTGGATTTCTTTCGTCCAATTTTTTTAAAATTTTGGAATGAGAATTGAAGTATTTCGCATATTGTGATTTATCATCTTTAGCTTTTTCAAAAGTTTTTGGAACAAAAAAAAATGCCGAAGTGTATCAAAGGTGTCTAAATTGGATCCGGCTCCCTATCATGACTCTGAAATCTATCGTAACGACCAGTTTGTTCATTAGAAATTTCATCATTTTTTCTGTCAATAGCACTTTTAGCAAAGCTTAACTTTCCCTATAATGATTTTGTTTTCCAGGGTACGATTGTAAACTTATTGGTCTAAGGAAGTCCTAAAAAGTTTGGGAAACACTGTCAAAAACTTCGTCAGAGTATAAACTCTGACATCCTTATTTTAAAATATTAGAACAGATTTTTTCCCTTCTTACCAAATCAGCAGCTCATTTAACAATACTATGAAGATTATTTGCATTTCCATTGTGAATACCTCCAATAACGAATTGTTCTATTTTATAATATCGGCTTCCTCAGAGATACTCTTAAGTGGTACCGTGAATTCGGCTGAAATGTATCAGTATGATTAAAATTGATTCACACGGTTGGAAACCGAGAACTTCAGTATCAATGTAATATATACAGGGTGTCTATTCATTTACAGCAGTGTCTCCCAAACTAATTTGACTTTCACCCCTTTGAGGCCGACATGTTTTGTAATCGCCCCCTGATATATCATTCTAATTCTTGGTGATAACTGCTAAGCTGTTCAGAAATTTTGAACTATATTTTGACATAAGTTTATTAGAAATCAATTATATTTTCAAGTTTACAGTAAAAATATTCGAAAAATATGTTAGATATGTTAAATTTATGGATGTTTGAAAAATATCTCTGCGCCAGCAAATTGCACTGTACTCACATCTGTCAAAACTGAACCTCCATTCAATATAATTTTCCACACGAGCATACTTCAGAGGCATGATATTTTTTTCATTATGTAATAAATTTTCATATGCATGATTCAGTTGCCAGCAAACAGTAATTATCGTAAAAAAAGTTTTTCCGGTTTTATCGTCCAAATCTTATTTTGAAATAGTTACCTTTTTGGAAGGTTTTTGAAATTTTTAATTATTTTTTTAATGTATGGGACGCATTTCCCGTGTAAAAAAATGTTGTGTCTATGCTTTGTGATTAATTGTAGTCAATTGTTGGTATATAATGTTTTCTAAAACTATTGGAAATAGTTTCAAAGCTTTTTGGATACAAATATTTTACAATTCCGAGAACACTTCCAGAAAATATGATAAAATCCAGGATGTTGGGCAATTCTTATTCCACTCCAAAATAACGAGAAGTATTCTGGCAACGATTTCTTGAAGTCTAACCTTGAAAAAGGAAAACGAAAAATATAAATTTAATAGCATTCCAAAGGAATTAGAATCTTTCCTCGCAACTTAAACATGTGCTCTAATTCAGAAACAATTTTATTTAAATCTACGTCATAATAAGAATTAAACTTAAAAAAGCAATTTAGATCTTCCATAAAGGTAATAACCCTTTGTTTCCAATTAATTCCTTGCTATCACTTTCACCCCCTTTCAAGACTTTTCACCCATCCCCCCCCCCCCCTACTTTCATTTGCACATTTTTGCCCCTTGCGTCTGAAAATCGCCCCCTGGGGTTACCACTGGTAACAGAACCACTTTGTTTGGTAACCACTGATTACCAGAAATGAAATTTCTTGATTTTTTCAGGTTTTTCTAGGTTTTGAAAAAAAATAATTCCAGATTTAAGACGTTCCCAAAGTACATATATAATTGACGAATTTTTCATTTTTGATGACTCGATTTGAAACACTTAAACAAAAAATCTAACGTTAGCTTTCAAAGTATTTTTCACTTCAATGAATAAAAGAGTTTAATTTCTCAATTGAACTGAGAGTTCCTAAATAATACATCTGAGATTTTTTTGGATTCCAAAAGACATCACGACAAATATAACTGTTGTTTTGTTTTGCATTTCATTAACATTTTACATTTCATTACTCCGAAGATCTGTTCAGGAGTTTGATCTCTTCCTGAGCAATGCTTCCAAAAAAATTGTTTTAGATGCCTTCATGAATTCATTGATCCCTTATTTCCCCCCAAAAATCGTTTCTTTTTTAAGGAATTTCCAAGAAAGTCTTCGAAGTTTTTTGTTTTATAATCAATTATCAAGTGATGTCTTCCATGACAATGTCAATCATTTATCAAGGAAAGGAAATTGTTCCGATTTTTTTTGGGACAAATTGGAATTCCCAAAGAAAATCCTACAGTAAACTCTAATGAAACTTGTGCGAATTCTTAGTATGCCTTGATGAATTCTTACGATGATCTCTGATAGAACTTCTTGATTCTTGATGAAATTCTTTCTATGTTTTTTTTTGTAATAAGCTGCAAAATTATTTGCAAAAAAAACAATTGAAGCTCTGAGCAATGTCCTACGAGACTTTTTGAAGGAATTCAGAAGCAGCCCATGAAAAAAACATATACAGTATGGTCCATAAAAAATGGCCCATAAAAAAAATTGTTTGGTATTAGAGATTGGAGGAGTTATTAGAAAACGTGTTTTTGATGGTCACAATACAATATTTTGCCAGGGTCATCATTTTGTGGGCATTTGCGTCTTATGGGTTTTATATGCCTATACTTTTTGTTAAAGTTTAATAAGAAATAAATATAGAAGACTGTAACAGTTTTTTGAGGGAGAAATTTGTTACTTTGATTGAAGACAACTTATATCAATACTAGCTCATTGGATTGAGCAAAACAGAGCCGCTAATCACACTTATATGAAGGCTAAAATATGTTTATGTCTCCTATGATGCAGGTATAAACTTATTCTTTAATTTTTTATGGGCGTATGCTGGAAACAAGGCCAATGAAGAATTTCACCCCATCGTTGATGTTTTAGAAGCTTTCATCACAGAGATATTGATCTCGATGACTGCGTAATAAAATTTGAAGGTATGTTCCAAATTCCTCTCTAGTAACGTGAAACTTACAGATAAAAATCATGTCCAAGGCGAAAAACTGCGTCTACACAGATTAAAGAATACAAACAATGACTAACACTTATGTTTCGTTTTTCCTGTAAAAACTACCATAAAACATGATATCACGATTTTCGCATTTAAATATGGGCCATACTGTATAAATGATCGGACTGTAATAATTATTGTAGTATTAACAGGTGTGGAACCAAGAATGAATTAGTGAGCAATCCATGGAGTTTTGAATATATTATTTGAAAAATATTCGTAGCAATAATATGTTAACGAAATGCTGGAGAAATGCCGAAAGAAATTTCTGGAGAAACTTAAAGACGAATGCCAGGTCAAATGTATTGAAGAACTCTTGACAAAGTTTTTATAATGGATTTCATCGAATAATACTTTTTGGAGCAAATCCTGAGAGTCGGTCGTAGATGAATTTTCAAAATAATCCACATGAAAATACCTGGAATAAATGAAAAAAATCGGTTTAGAAATTATTATAGAGTTTGTTGAAAAAATGTCAAAATATATGTATATATTTTTTTTTTCATTGAAGTTACAACTGAAAAATCGGTGAAAGAATCAGTGAAAACTATGTGGATAAAATCCTGGGATAAAGTCTAGGATTTTTTTTTCAGAGGTAGTAACGTTTGAGTGCTCTAGGATTTTCTAAACCAAAATTTGAAATTCCTCTAAGCATCACTTGAGAAATCGCTGGTAACATCCCTGAAGGAGTACCTGAAAGTAATACAGTAGGAATCTCTGGAAAAATCACTAGAATTCCTGAATCAATCCTCCGTATCTGAGAAAAATATCATTAAGAACTTGTGTAATATTCTTTTTTTTTTTTTTTTTAAATCTTTATTAGAGTGTATTTTAACGCACGAGGGCTAGTTCTACACTTAATGTGTAATATTCATGTAAAAGTCTCTTAAGGTTTCTTTGGAGTCTCTAGAATTTACTACCAAAATTCACTACAAGTAGATAAGGCAAAAAGTGGAGACCTTACATCAAATCTGTAAATAGTGAATGAACGTTAATCATCTCGGTAAAATGGTAGGAATGGAACCTTTAAAAGGGTTTTACTCACAACAAGTAATACAATACCGCATGAAAACCTATCAAAAAGTAAAAAAATCGTTGCTAATAGAAAAGATAAGAGGATTTTATACAATGTATGTATTGAAATACATTTCAAATTTTCGATACATATTTTTTTCATTTTCAGCATATGAAACGATATTACAGGTCGTAGGGAAATACGGGGTAAGAGCGCCCGCCGGGGTAAGAGTCAGTTTGGTATGAAAAAGGCGGTTTTCTTTCACCAGATTCACCAAGCACATTCCATAAACACACGATTTTTGACATTCCGAACCATTTAGCATGATATTTACATTAAATTTTTCATAACAAATACCAAAAACAAAGTTTCTGCTCGTTGATGTTCAATTTGATTTAAATTTAACAGATGCTCACTTAAGGATTTTGGAAGGGATTTTGTTATAAAAACATAACAAATTACCCGTCCATGCTTACACAGAAATGTGAAATATGCTTCAGTGAAGCGAAATATGAATTGTAAATAATTAGTTTTGAAATAAGGCCATGGTTGTGAAAATTGCGTAAGCGGCGTAAAATCAACCACTGTTGATGGGGTAAGACCGCCATCTCTAATATATACCAAACAAAATGTCTAAACCATTTTGAAAGTTGTCACTACGTTCTATATTACTATTCGAGTAAAATGAAATCAATTTTGTTAAAAATACAAACCAATTACGCATATATTTTTCAAAATATAGGTGTTTCAAGGTGACTTATCATCACCTAAGTTTTTTTATTTTTAACCTATATCTAAGTTTTATGTGTTAATTTACCCTAAAAATAGTTGAATAACCATTCATAAAACATTATATATTTTAGAATCACAGGGAAGATATATTTTTTCGCAAAATTGTGTACAAAAATCGTGATGGTCGTTTTTACCCCGTGGGTGGGCGGTTTTACACCGTCGCTAATAATAATCGTAATAAGACATCACTTTTTCAAACATCAAGAAAATAAATATTTCTTACGAATACAACACCTGTGATTTTTTTTGATCATGCCTAAGGTTTCTAAAAACGACATGCTGTGTTGAAAAAGGATTTATTGATTCTTGATTTTGACATATGAATTAAATTGCTTAGGTCTTACCCCGTCTTCCCCTACTCGATTATCCGGAGTATCATTTTTTTCCATTTCGGACAATCGAATCCTCCAGATAATCGAATCATTAAAAATATATTAAAATCTGCGATAAAAGAACTTAAATATTTTCTTTTTCTCGATGTTTTACTTATATGATGTGGTTGAGTAGCCAGAAATTATTTTTAAGAACATTTGGGTTCTTGAGAAGAAAAACCAAATTAGACCAACATGCACAAAAAAAACTCCTTATCAATCCCCCTTTTCTTATCTACGTCCAAAACTAGTAAACCATTCATATTGTTTATTGCAATACTAAATTATCTCAAATTTATGCATAAAAACTTAAAAGTATATCAAAAAACATATTCCGGATAATCGAGTCCGACCTGTATACCATTTTAGTAATAGATCTTGATTTGGGCGAAACAGGAATTCATTAGGGTAACCCAGTGTTTTACGCCCCGCCAGGGCAATACGCCCCTCTTCGATATTTCGCAAACCAAATTCAATATAAAATTTAAAATGACTGGTAAGCCTTATTGTTCATGAGACTGCCTCGCTATGAAAATTTGGCAGTTGTAAGTGCTCAGAATACTTAATGCAGAGATAATACAACAAATTTCAAAAGCCGTTTCAACTGTTTCTTAGGGGGGGGAGGGTGGTATTATATTGGGTTACCCTAATTCATTCAAGGCATAATTATATAGCACCAAAATTATTCTAAATATTGCGGAAAGAATATGGTTGTGTCTTTCTAGGAATTTTAGGGGAATTTCTTGAACAAGGAAGTTTTGCTGGAATGCTAAGAAAAATCAGAGAAATAATAACAAAAATCGTATAAAATTGTTATTCAATAATTTGTGGTTCTATCGGCAACTTCTTGCAGACCCAAGTAACCATAAGCACTAATAATAAGCCCTTATTCAGTATCATAGATGCATACATGCATTATAATAGATCTACAAATGCTTACACGCCTAATAACAGCACTTCTACTGCATAGAAGCCCTATTACTGCATCATTAATGCTTCTAAGCCTGATGCATACAGGCATTAAATAAGCACTATATTGGCTCTATATTCGCATCTAGGGCAGGTTTAGATGTCCTCCAGTGTTTTGACAGATACACCACGTGCTTTGTGTTTGCATATAGTGGTAAGACGGAGTCGCAAATAAATTTTCTCACTACTACAATCGTAGGTTCTATGACGGGGTTTTATGATGGATTAAATTGGTCACTTTTCTTCCCAATAATATTCACCTTATGTGGCCGACGGAGCAAAGGAGCAGTACTTCATCAACTCAACCATACGGGTGTCGCAGGTTCGAGACGCAAAATGATAAAAACAACCAAAATGAATAAATCTGGTACGGATAAGTACTATCTGGATCATTTAAATATATTTTTGCATACTATTCGAGGTATCCATTTTCATTCATTCATTTATTTACCTCGTGTACCAGCTGTTTGGCCGCATACGCGAAAGCTCTCTAGCTGCACGCGAAAAGCACAAGATATTCGCCCTAAAAACCTGGCGAAAACAACTGACTTTTCTCACGTGGTCTTATATTAGCATTAGTGGTGCAGAGAAACACGATTATATCTTTGCATTATAGTGGCACGCTATTTCGCCTTTTCTGGCGTTATAACAGCAGTATATGCGTATATGAAACTGACATGCACCAAATGATTACCCTATATGCGCATATAATTACCGTGCCTCATTGTCGTGCTTACTGGTTACTTGAGGAGTTCTGAAGTACTCCATAATGATTATTTTGGGCAGATTTTTTTTTGTAAGGCCCGTTGCGGATACTAGAGAACATCTAACAACTCATTGCTATGCAATATATACGCGTGCAACTCCGAAATTATTTCTTCGGGAGTAAACTCAAAGTAAGGTCAGGGGACGATTTTTTTTTTGTGCGAGATCAAGTGAAGCGTCTCTTTCAATCTCTTTCATGCCAACACAAAAATTCACTCTTAGAAATGTTCAGCTAAATAAGCAAAACTTATAGTTGTGGATCTTAATATATTTGTTAATAAATTATCGTGTTTAACAATTTTGACAGTTATATATAGGTGACATTAATTCAAGAGGAAATTTTGACGTGTGTACGAAAAACAATGAGTGAAAATGAAATAACTCCTTACCACGCAGTTCATCGCACATTGCAAGTCAGCACTGCCGGGTCTTCTTCTTATTATTATTGGCACTACGTCCTCATTGGGACAGAACCTGCTTCTCAGCTTAGTGTTCTTATGAGCACTTCCACAGTAATTAACTGAGAGCTGTCTTTGCAAAAGTAGCCATTTTCGCATTCGTATATCGTGAGGCAAGAACGATGATACTCTCTATGCCCTAGTAGGCCAAGAAAATTTCCATTACGAAAAGATCCTGAACCGACCGAGAATCGAACCCAGACACCTTCAGCATGGCTTTGATTTGTAGCCGCGGACTCTAACCACTCGACTAAGGAAGGCCCCACAGCACTGCCAGGTGCAGTGCAGAAAACGTGCACATCTCTTTCAGATTTAAGGTTAAAAATAAATAGTCGCATCTCATCCCTGGTGAATGATACCTGACAGCAGCCTGAGGATCAAATAGCCGTAGCGCTAAACGCACATCAATCTAGCAAGGTCATGCTGAAATTCGTGGATTTAACTCCTATTGGTTGAGTATCAATTCGTTTTGACAATTGCCCTGAGTATTTTTGTGCTTTCCCACACATACATACATTCAAACATGGGCAATCTTAAATAGAACATAAAAAAATCTCTCGGGTAGTATCTGGAAGTATTCGAAAGAACACTAAGCTGAGACGCAGACTCAGTTATATTTGAGATGTAAACGTCAGAGAAAATGTGAGAGAACCCAATGTTTTACTGTTCTTCAGGTAAACCTAGGTAGGGTTTCGTTCTACTTCGTCGTAAGAGCTACTATTCGTCGTATCAAACTTAAAATGTTCCACTACGGCGGGTATTCCAACTTACCTGCAACATAGATTCATTTTTCGAATGTAATTTTGTGAAAGCTTTCATGATTCGTCCACCTGTACACCAAAAATGCAATGAAACTACTGTATTTCGATAAATAACTTCAGTTCAATTATCCACTTTTCACTTTTTCACCGAAATCGCATGGACGAACACGATTTGAGAGAAATGCTTAGCGATCGACATCAGTCACACCACTTTCGAACACAAGTTTCTTCCCGCCCCCGTGGGTGACTTACTTTGCCAGGCAATTATTTTCACTTTGGAAAACCTTCATACTTCTTCACTGAAGGATTTCATTCCAATCACACGTCGTAAAACTTCAATTAATCACCAAACTTAACAAAATTTCCTCAACCACCGCGTATAATTGAGAATGTAAACAAAGTTCAATCCGTCGTACTGAGAAAAAAAAGCTTGTGCGCATCAATGTGTGCGCGACGCTCGACGTAAAAATACGGTTCCTTTGATTGTGTTGTTTTCGCTGTACTGTGAGCAAATGCCATAATTGTACGGTCAAAAGCAATTTTGTTCATATGTTTGGGCTGAATTTTGATGACGAACAATGAATTTTAAAGGAAGTTAGTATATTCCATCATGCTGAAGGAATGGAGGGAGATGCCTGTAGATCTATATATTCTAGTAAAACATTTTATTATAGCGTTGATATATTGTGTTTTAACCACTCAATACATCACAGTGAGCCGTAAGTTGAGGGACGCATCTGGAAACTGATTGCGACGGAGTTGAAAACGATACGACGGATTGAGAATACGATAAGATGCATTTTCTTTGCATTATTTCCAAAAACAGATCAAGATTTATCAAAATGTTATTGTACAATGCTAAAGCCGTTTTGAGAAAGAATTGTTTGGCATCGGTTTGTATCAGCATCATTCACTGCAATACTGGGAAAATTGCAGCCCTCACTGATCAATGCTTAATACGATGGATACTAGCACACCACCCTAAAGGTAAAGAGATCTTCAATTCTAGCACAACAACCAACAAAGATGAAATAATGAAATTGAATTGAGTGGAAACAACGAAGCAAGTGAAGGTTACTCTTCTAAGACAACCATTGACAACTGTTTCCGATTTTAGGTATTTATGCTTCTCACTGCTAACAAAAAATAGGAGTGATGAAAACTGACAAACTCCTTGGTATCCCGTACTCTTCTGGTTTTTTGATTTTGATTCTCTCAATTTTCTTTCTGTTGATGTCGTTTCCAATTCTTTCCACAAAAAGCAGCAACTGAGATTGTTTGGCTGAGGAACTAAACTGTCGCAAACGGGACAGCTTTAGCAGTAGGTGCTTGAAAACATACAAACTGTTACCGCCTTTGTTCATGTCGTATGCCGCTACGACATCAAGAAGGTCTTGAATTATGGTATCAATCGCACAATTTCACAAATTCATTCGAACAATTATACTTTATTTTTTTTTTAAGAAGATCGATATAACTTTGATTTACTTTGCAATCTGGTTTGTCAATTGAAAAGATTCACAAACATTTCGAGTTGAATTTTTTCTTTGTCTTTGGTGCTCTTCTCACCATTGGTCCCCGCCTTGAATGTGAAACGATTTCTTTAGCAAACGAAAAAATGAGCCCATGAAAAAAGCAAACAAAGTTCCTTCCATTGAATGGTGTAGCGTTAGAATCCCTATTGACAATTGAAGTTTCTTTTGTGTGAGAGTGACTGTTCGGAAAAGCTTAAAATGCGAAAAGCTCAAGCCAACGTTAGCGTATGAAAAGTACTTGAGAGAACTACATGGCTGCGGTCGTATATCTTCTCTGGCAGGAAAAAAAATGCATTGAAGAAACTCTATCGCAGTCTGTGCGACATAAATGTTTTTGTCAATTTGCATGAAAAACAATGTCAGTCCAGTCTGAAATATCATTTCGTAGGATTTTAGAACAATGTGTTACAAATTTTATCTGGTAAGGTACTTATTGAATGATGAAAAATAATTGAAACTCACAATTTTCAATCTTAACTAGATATAGGGGTAATAATTAAAGTTTATGATACGAAAATTACATATCATTGCTCCAAATTTTGTTTTAATGATAAACTTGTGATAAAAATGCGTTCCTTAAACATAAAAACTAGGAAATGGAGGAGTATCGTAAAGTGGGGCGTTAAGGACACGTGGGGTTTTAAGGGATTGAACTTATTTCTCAAGTTCAACAAATCACAGAAACGTGGAAAGTTGATATATAAGTCATCTGAAATGCTTGATTTGTTCGGCGGATTGTGAGCTGTTATGTTATAGGGACTGTCTATTAATATGAAGTATCGTGGATTCTAGATATTGAAAACCTTTCAAAACATTTTGGTTCAGTTGTTTTTCTGCTCTCGTCGCATTCAGACGCAGTAGCTCCGGTATATGGAATTTTGATGAATACCACGCGGTAGCATTTTTTCTTGCCTTTTGTTAAGCGATAGTGCGCTTTGTATTGAGTTCGGTATCGTATACGCTCGTCATTTCTGTGCCGTTTCAAAACAGCAGAAACAGCAATCAGCCAGCGATATGATTGAAAACACAGTAAAATTTCGATTCCCTTTGTCGGCACCGCGACCAACGTGGATCGAAATTGCTGAGTTCCTGAAGCGTTTGGAACCCAATGTAATGGAGATGGAGACCGTTTATAAGATGGGGGAGGATAGAAGCCTGTGCATAAAATTCAGGACAGCAAGTGCAATGGAACAAGCACTGCAGCGCAATGCGGGAACCGTTAAATTCAGCTACACCAATGGAAGAACCGTTGACATTCATATGTCTCGCGCTGGAACCAATGTTCGATACGTGCGGGTTTTCGATATCCCACCGGAGGTATCCGACGAGGATCTTTCGATGGTTCTAGGAGCGTATGGAAAAATTGAGAAAGTTATCCGTGAAAAATTCCCACCGAACCTAGGCCTGGACCATATGTTCAATGGTGTCCGAGGCATGTATATGGACGTAGATAAGGATATTCCCCCAACGGTGGATGTTCTTCAGTGGAAAGGAAAGGTCTACTATGAAGAACTGAAAAACAAGTGTTTTCTGTGTCAACAGGAGGGCCACCGGAGGAACGTTTGTCCACAAAATGTAGCACGGAACCGAAATTTGAATGGAGAGCGAGCTGGAAAACCACCAAACAGCTATGCTGCAGCTGTTATCCAGGGTAGTGACGTGTTGGTGGAACAGGAGGTTATCGAAGTTGTGGATGAGGTCATAGAAGAAGTGCAATTGGAAGCTGTTCCAACTGAAGTCGAAAGTAACGAAGGCCAGGAAAAATCAAAAGTGACGGAAAATGTTATTTATAAAAGTGAGCATGAAAGAACTTTGGCTGAAAATTGGGCGAAGTATGAAGCGGAAAAGCGAAAGCGGCAGGAAGAATATAGGAAGAACGAAAAATCAATGCAGCGGCGGTATCAAGAAAGTTTGAGGATGCGTGAAAGAGAACAAAAGGAACACTGGGAGAAATGTGAAGCGGAGAGGAAAAGCCGACAGGATAAATATAAACAGGATCAAACACAAAATCTTCAAACACTTCCGGTGGAAAACCAGTTGCAATCTCCACCCAAGAAGAACCCGCGAAAACAGTAATATTTTAATTAGCAAATAATTTATTTTATTTGTATGATTATTCAGAATTCGGCTCCGTTATGCCTAAGGGCGCTTGAGCCTTCTAAATAAAGGAATAAGTAAAAAAAAAAAAAAAAACATTTTGGTTCGAATTTTATGGGCTGAATACATTAATCTACAAAACTATGAAACAAGATGGAGAAAAATATGCGAGTAACATTGAAGATGAATACATTTAATTAAGATCATATCGCAGACAAAAGCTTTTAAAAATTCTATCTAGGTTTCTATTTTTAAGTAATTTTATGAAAAAAGTCTCGTTTTGAAAATAAGTGGGGTGTTAAGGGATTATCTATTCTACCTTTTCTAAGTAAGAAAACTCATTCGTTTTATGCTGTTATATATTTCAATATACTTTTGGCTTGTTCCAAGAAGTAAGTTTGCAATTTAAAAGTTAAGGGGTCTATTTCGCGAGTCACTAAATATCAAATATCTCGATTTTTTGTAAAATTGGTAGGAACACCTAGGTGGAAACGTATTAATGTGAAAGTGGGGTTGTTCTTGATAATATTGTCAACTCTCCCTTACTCAATATTCCATATCTCGATATCGAGATAGAGAGCCATAGTAAAAGTTGGTTTTGATGGCTACCTCATTGGTTCCTTGAATCGCAGTTGCACTGGTTTTGTGTTTTGTAACGGAGGTAGTTTGATGGTATCTTCAATATCGAGTTATGAAGAGTGAACTGTGTTTCTAAAAATCGTTCAATCATATTTGTAGAATGGTTGGAAAAAAGAATTATTCCCTAATTTGAAAATTTGTCCTAGATAAAAAGTAATAAAAGCAAACTTCTTAGGCTTCATGGTCAATTGTTTAGTATTGTCGAGCAAAGAGCGCATTGTGCTATGAAGAGTGTGCGATTTCCACTCCACAACAGAGGTATTGGGATATTTTCCGATCATGTCACTGGGTGTTGCACGTAAGTCCGTGATATGTATACAGATATGTTCCGTTTTTATCAACACGATCGGAAATTTTCAGTTGACAAAAACGGAACCGTGACAAAAACGGAATAATTTTCTTAAACAAAATATTTAACAAATATGAAAAGAAAATTGCAGTTTTGTCAGAATATAGCACATTTTCATCATATTTGTGTACAGTATTGATGTTAAAGAGCTATGATGAGCATTGTTCGTTCTTATAGATTCGAATTCGCAGATTGTTCATTCTTATAGGTCCGTAATGAAAGTTGATTGCAGACGCCTGTCAATCAATATGATTTTCAATCAATATTTTTTTTCATCAATAATTTATCATTATCATTAATCTTTTTTTTTTCAATCAATAAATTAATAATAGATTTAATTTTCTTGGTCAGAATTTCAATAAATGTATTATAGAACTAGTGGTCCCGGCAAACTTCGTCTTGCCACCAAGTAGGCTGTAGAAAAATGACATGCACCCTTTTATACAAAATGATGGCATAGTCCTCTCCCGTTTTCCGACTATTACGGAGACTTTTCTAAACTTTTTCTTCACACGAACACGTCGGAACCCTAGATGAATTCAACAGTGAAAGAATTGTGCAAATCCATTGACCCGTTCAGATGCCATTTCGTGACATACAAACACCACTCCATTTTTATTTATATAGATATAAAACAACGATAATCACATAAATGTCCTTTGCATCATAAGATGCGTCATATTTGTAAAAATAACTACAAGGAAGTGGGTCAAGCTGATCATTAATATTTTTTTTTTTTTTAAGAAAGATTAAATAAGAAACAACTTCTTTTTCTACTGTTCATCTTAATCCTTCTGCTTCTTCTTTTTCTTTATGAAAATACATCCCAACTGAGTAAAAGCCTTCTTCTCAGCTTCTTCTTCTTCTTCTTGGCATTTACGTCTTCACTGGGACAGAGCTTGCTTCTAAGCATAATGTTCTTATGAGCAGTTCCACAGTTATTCACTGAGAGCTTTCTTTGCCAAAGTTGCCATTTTCTCATTCGTATATCGTGTGGCACACTGGGGCAGATCGCTATTTTCGACGGCCAAAACCACTAATACTCTGGATATGCACCCTAGAGATTTGGTGTCTTCGACAAAGTATTTTGAAATAACTTGTACTACATTTTGACACATTCAGATTTGATCTAGTTAAGTAAAAACTGATCTAGATCAGTTTTATCTTTTGATAGGAGCGTCCTAGCAAAAAAGTTTCTTCTGCAAAGTAGTTCATTGAGGCATTTTTGACATTTCTTCGGAAGACACTTACACTCTATCACTGACGTGGATCACGATATATGACAATTTAGTAAAAACAGTCAAAAAATCGATTTTGAGCATTTTTTCATACAAAAAAAATTGTTAAAAAATATTTTGTCATCAAGTATTAGAAGCTTAACTATAACAAAGTAAATAAACATCATTTACTAGCAAAATTTTCAGATTTAATTATATTTTTGGTAAAAACAGTCTAAAAATAGTGTTTTACAAAATCCAGGATAACTCGTGAAGCGGCAAATGGCGGCAGCTAATTTTTTGTTTACGACTAGTCAAGAACATAAGCTTCATTGTCGCGACAAAAGAAAAGTGGGGCCACGTGGGGCTTTTTTGTTGTGGTGGTTTGAAAATTTGATGAAAATATGTTAAAAAATGCTTATATTTGAAATTTTTTTCATTAATTTATATTTTTCAAATGTATTTCTGAAACAAATTGCATGTTGACGAAGTGTTTTGAAGAAGTCTTTTCTAAACTGGTGTTCCAATAAACTTTTAAACGGAATTCAAGATAATTTGTCCCATATGTATATCTACCTATCTATCTATCCTTTGATTTTTATTAGAGTAATAGTATTGTGTTTAATAAAAGCCATATTATACGATACCAGTTTGGTGATGACTTTTTCAAAACACTTCGTCAACATGCAATATGTTTTAGAAATACATTTAAGAAAATATAAATTATATATATAAATATAAATATAAATTTTGTAGCTCAGATTTGGCCTGCGGCTCAAAAGGTTGGGCAAGCCTGATTTGGGCTTTTTCCTCACCTTGAAGGCATTGAATCGGACATTGCATCGTCTGCTGGACAAATAAGATGGAAGAAATGACCTTCTTGGCCACGCCCGTAACCGAATGGTCCAGATTATGCTTGAAGGTGTCAGTTTGCCCTTCCTTGCCTTCATGAGGTTGCATGTCATCGCTTTTCTTTGTCACTGGATCATCTGGGTTTCCTTGAACGATTAAATTACACAGAACATTGTTAATTTTGGAACTCATGGGTTTTCTACGACCGCACCCAACTTTTTTTTTTTTTTTTTGTTGAAGCACTTTTTGTTTGGAAGCCGTTTATTGGCAGATTGTGTTGAAATTCGAAACATGTACGTGAACATTTTACATTTTACACAAAATAAAGTTTTGCGTTTTTTTTTCTGGTACAGTCCTCAGTTATGAACTGGTGCCGCCTGCTCCTCGGTTTAGGACACTGCCGAAGAAAACCTCTCGAGACCGTTTACCCGAACCCAAAACCAGCCGAATGTCACTCGCACCGGCCTAGGTTGAACTAAGCCGGGTCAGTATCTGTCGCACCTGTTGTCTACACTGAGAGAACCCAGTTATGGACCGCAGCATATAGCTGCATCCTGAACCGAGCAGGTTAGACTTTTGTACGATATCTAGTGAAACGGTTGTGCTCCAGGTTTTGCATAGTGGTGATTATCTGCAAACCAGCGAAAACTACGCTTCAACAGTGGAAACCAAACGGAACTGTCACCTTGGGAGCCATTTGCTGGTGGGAACTGGGAGTGGACAGCATGTGCGATAAATTTGAAAATTTAATGCGCTTTGGGACGGCCGGGCTCTGTCTGCGTATGGTGGGATTCGTACCTTGCTTACATCATACGGTTTATGAGCTTTCTCTGAGTGATAAGTAGATATGATTTGATTAATGGTTTTCGTTGTGGTTAGTTATAATTGTTGACGGGCAAACTGTGGGTAAGCTTTGTTAGTCCTAGCTAAGAAGGAGGAGTAGACCAAACGAAGGGGTAGGTACTTGATGGAAGCGAAACAGATGTGATGAATTATCAATTAACTCTTTTTTATAAATAGAATCGCCTTATAATTCACGTGGTGCCAGGATAAGGAGTTCGCCATTACTCTTCCGGTTTTAAGTGCCAAATGAAGCTTCAGATAAATTCTTGGGCGGCAACTCATCACAAGCAATATTGAAATAGTTTGGAGTTGTAAATTACTGCGCCATCTTCAAGGGTGGCGAAGTATTAGCTTCAAAGCAGAATTGCAGTCTCTTGGACAGAGCGTTGATTGGCCACTGTCGACTCATTTATCACATGGCAAACATTCAACGTGCTTACTGATTTGTGTGTGATAGTTAAGTAACTGACCAGTTTTTTCACAACTGTGATTCCGATTATTTGGTAAACACTTATAAAGTGAAACTGATACGGTCATGCGTTTACAATGCCCTTTTTTGGGCACTGTTTGAATTCATTGTGGTATGAAGCTACATGCTCTAATTACCCTTAAATAGCTTAGCTTAGCTTAGACTGACTACACATATCAATGGTTGCTATTCCATGATTGACCAAAGTCAGTGAAGATGCACAAAGAATCAACTAGAAGTTCGGCTGGGATTGGCCATAATCTTCTTCAGTGTGCATCATTCAGTGCCTCTATTTACACAGGGTCAATAACGGCGCCGGCCACGTCCCTGCAGTCAGGTGGGATTGAGGGAAGGAATGTTAGTGTGTAACCTTTGCTATTTGGAGACCGTGTTTTGCTCTGCATCTCCACAAAGGTTACTGGGAGAGATGGTTGTTAATGAGGAGGATCGTTGGGTCACAGAATTCACTTTGATAAGCGATTAGACCATGATAAACGATTATTTGTTAACATGCTAAGGAATATAATATATTCAATTGACATGGAAAATTTACAAATAGGAGTAAATAATGTCGTTACTTGAAGTGACAAACCATTCAAAGTTTGAAGAACAAATAGCTAAAAGCAACATTCCTACAGCTGTTAGGATGAAAGCATGTGTAACAATATTTTACTCAAATTGAAAAAATAAATCGATTGGCTAGACCATCACATAATATTCTTATGCCGACACTAACAGTGGCGAACCATTCAAAGTGTTTTGAATAAAATGAACGTATTGCAAGTCTATACTTCTAGCACAGACAAACAGATTGAACCATTCAAAGCTTTTTTTTATAAAAATAAAGGTTAAAGGCAAGTGATTCTATTTATATAAAAAAATGAATTAGAGTATATGCCGACACTTACAGTGACGAACCAGTCGACTGCAGTCATAGTTTGTTGAATAATCATATTTATGTCCCACCGTTGTAACGATTAAATGTGCGGTCATACATATTTTATAGATTTTAAAAAAAGCATGAAACGAGCTCACCAATTGATCCTTCATCCTTGATTGAGCGGCAACAATTTTCAGCTTTATTTGAAGCATACATACATACTAACTGACAAACGCGAATCTTTTCTCGCACTCGCGCCACGCGGACCGAAAACAATTGGTCTTGATTCCGTCGTTTGCCCTGCAGGAGCATGCCATGGAATCGGAAGACCACACACTACTAACGCGAATCTCTTTTCGCACTCCTACATGCTCTAATAACGCTTAAATATGCGATTTTCCCTCTTCAAAGGACTCCACTCTTAGTTCTTCCCATCTGTTCCTTTCCTTTGATTTGCCATCAGGTAGATGGTGAAATAGGATAAAATATTGCCAAGGCTCAAAACTCCTTATTAGTGGGGAACAAGCCTCTGGAGCCGGCCTTCTGATGCCTGATATTTGATACCAGTCATCGACCCTTTCTTGTAGATTGGGCTTATGCGGCCTTTCAAAAAACTGGTAGATATTTTTTCGTCCTCCTACCCTTCGAATCGATTCAGATTGATCGATCGATTGGTAAAGTTGCTCACTTTTCGTACTTGAGAAGTTAGACCGTGGTTTTGGCCATCCCACCAGCTCTTCAACTAGCTAAGAACGTTTGAATTAAGTGAACTCGTGCCACTCGTTGACGTTTGAGCGGTGCCGTGTTATTTACGTGATCATGGAAACGAGTGAATTTGGCACCGCTCAAATGTCAAATTAGTGAACTCGTGCATTAGTCCATGGCTTTTCAACTAGCTTATAGCTAGGCCTCATAATTCTCCTCAACAACATCACAGTCCGGTGACATATTCAAGAGTAGCGTGCCCCTTTGCGAAGGAGCGAAAAAATATTAAGAGAGGCAACGAAAAATGAGCGAGAAAGACACAACAGAGCAAGATTCCATAAAAAAAGAGAGCCATCACAACTCCGCGAATGATATTTTGTTCGAGCGGAACACTCAAGAGTTCTTTTAAATTGTGAGTAAAGGTGAGAATAGCAACAAAAGAGAAAGGACGCCTGAAAAATTCCTCGCATTTTTTTTTGCACTCTCATTTTAATCGTTTAAAGATCTGTGTTGAAAAGTGCTATTTTTACTCAGAGAAACGTCAACGTCGCCTCATTTTTGCATCGCAGTGGAGTTTATGTCAAATCTGCTTATAGTCTTTAAACCTTCTCTATGGTCGAGACCATTGACAAATATGATTATTTTCACCATTTTGATTATCTTGCGAGCGCATACTCTAGTGAATGCATAGCAAACGTAATAAAGATTAAAAAAAAACGTGTGAAAATTTTAAACGTGACGTTTCACACTGCGCGAAGTACAGAACACGAGAGGCTCGACAGCAGATTTATTTTGCCACGTACGACTCTCGGATGTATGAGACATGTTATGAATGAAGCTCTAAGCTTGTCATCGACAAACGAACGCACTACAGGCAATAAGGCTGTTGTTAATTCAACCTACCGTTTTCTGGTGAGCTGCAATATTGGTTGCAATTATCATGTCGCGCTACACGTTAGGTGTTCCCCAAGTAACACCGAAAACATCTTTTTGGATAACAGAAAGCAGGTCTTGTTATATATGAGTTAAAAAGGTGAACTCAATAACATCTTGCGTTATATAAAAGCTATAAAAAAGTATTCACAAAACATATTTTGTCAAAACTTTCGAACCAAAAATGAAAACATGCATTGGTTTATTATAGCTCTACAAACGTCACTTTAACTTTATTAGAATTGATACATTAAGTATCGACGTAAATGAAATTTAAGCTGTAATAATGCTTTTGAAGTGTATTTTATACAAGATTTTAATGCCGATAAATACATAGGCATAGATAATTCTTGTTCCCATTTGACATTAAGAAGCCTTTAAAGAATTTGAATCACCAGGTCTTTTTGGATTACCATCTTTCCACATAGCCATACTGATTTCCACAAGGATTTGCCAAATAAACTATCTATAGTTTGAACCTCTAGAAGATTGTACGAAATTAACCAGAGCGAGCTATTTTTTCAGGGCCGAAGTAACATCTTTTGTTTGGATTGAGCTTTGCAAAGTTTAGGTAAATGATCGCATAAAAGTGTCACTTTCTGATAGAGCGCGGGTAAGGTTCAGTGTATGTTAAAGACGATTTAGAACGTATTACACAATCCGGAATATTTAACATAATTTTAAGCATCAATGGAATCAGAAAAAAACATAAGATCACGATAAAAGATTCTTCCATTCATACCTACTTATTGAAATTTACCACGGCAGTTCACTAGCATATATGTTGGTAAAAACCATTGCTTATATCAGACGAAAGCGCACCCAAAATTGGATAATCCTGACAGAATAAAAATACAGCTCCTGCGCGATTACCGACCGTCATTATTACTGAAAATTTTACAAAACTGAAAAGTAAACACCGAAATTTGACTTTTGACAGATAACAATCTTTCTATTATGGAAGAAGTCATATATTAGATATTTTGATGTTATAATTGTTAATCAAAAAAATATTTTTTTCTTAGTTTGTTGAAAATACGCTCTCAATATGTATTATAAACGTTGAAGTATTTTTTTCCTAATGGTGTTGTTGATGTGCTCGGAGGATATTGTTTGAACGTTTTTTCAACATGTTTCTAAATCAAAACACAATATTTCACATTCCGGTGCATAATCAATCCAGATTACAGTACTGATTGAAGATATGAGTAATAATAGTTCGAATCTATTTACGCAGCGAATCAAGAATATTTTTCCAGTGGAATCGATTCGCTTTGTGATTTGGATTCACCGTAGTAAATTCTGCAATCTACATATGATATATTTGAAGTTTTGTAAATGTTTTAACTATAATCAATGCAATAAGAGAAGTATCAAAAATTAAAGAAAATTAAACCGTTCGGAAATTTTTGAACAGCGCTGTAAGCTTCGCGAAGGATCTGCCATGTTGTTTCTTTGTAAGAATTAAAACAAATTTCACAATACGGCACAATTTTGGTGAATTTATGTTATAATAATGAATTTTAATAATGGCGCGTGAATTACTTAAAGCTGGAAATAAAAGTTGCACCATAAATTTTGAACCGCTTGTAAAACTTCCCTACTATCATTAAGTATGATCCATAACAATTTTCATCAGAAAAATAGTTATCGTCCTCATTAAGATCTTATAACATGTAAATCATTTTTTTGATTTGTGGAAGCCATTTAAACCTAATGTCATTTTTGTTTTCATTTTCCTTTTATATTTCCCACTACGTTTTGCATGTAATTGTACATGCATCTGATACTTTTGTATTATAGATGTGTTTTGCAAGTTATATCTCTTGCAAATAGCGTCATTCCAACCAATCTATTTGTATGCAATATAAACTAATCAGTTTGTATTTTATAGCCGTAGTATACACTTTTAAATTGCTCAATTAGAACAGATTCAACATGTTGATAATTTTGCGTGTTTTGTATGTGTTTACCACTGAAAAAATACCTAATTAGAACTAGTGATTATTTAAGATATTAGTTATGTCACTATCATGTTGATAGTCAGTCTGTGAATCGTCTAAAAAATGTTATTATAAGTAGTTGTTCGATCTATAAGATGTTATATAAACCGCCATTTTTTGCGCTTTTTAAGATGTACAAGTGTCAGATTTGAAACATATATATTAGAAAAATACAACATCATATGCTGAAAACTTGAAATATCAACTCATATATAACTAGTTGTGTTACTTGGGTCATTTGCAACAACCAGACAGCTCACCAATCCATCCCGAGGTAGATCGTACTGAGCTGGTGAGTTGTGAAGGATAACGAATGAAGGAAGGCACAAAGGTTTGACAGCTCTACAGAAAGTGCGCGCACACGGTAAGACACTGGTGCTTAATTTGAAATCATTGGTTATTGTTATTTTTTCGCTATTGGATGTTCTAGAGTTTGGTTTTAAAAAGCTTTTTTTCTCCATGTTGCCGTGTGCAATAGTAGACAACAGAACTAATTAATTAAGATTGCCGTTCAATTATGGGGAGAAATTTTACTTGTTATTGTTCCCTACATGCATATTTTTTATAATTAAATCACTCATGAATCCTTCAAAACCTCTCTGGGTTTGTTCTGAAAATTCTGAGATTTTTTCTCCAAGTTCTTCTGGAAATCACAAAATTCTTCCAGATATCGTTCTGTGTTTTTTTTTAACTTCCAGTCGTCGCGTGGTTGGCCACCGTCAGAACCACCACGCTGCTGTTGTGAACGAAAAGCGAGGTTTTTTTACAAGTGTTGTACAAATTACAACAGCGTGACGACTGAAGTGTTAAATTCGTTACTCTTTCGGTATTACTTCTGAGATTCTTCCGGATATACCATTGTGATTTTCTGAACATCTTTTTGGAATTCTATGAAATTCTTAATAATCCTGTCGGAAATTCAATGAAAGATTCTATCAAACACCCTTCAAAAAAAGATAAAAAAAAAAATACCAGCATTCCACTAGAAATTCTTTTGGAATTCCTCGAAAAACAGCTCAAAAATTATTCCGGTAATACTTCTTTAATTCTAATGAGAATTGATCTGGGATTTTTCCAGGAATCCTCTGAGATGCTTTCAGAAATACTTTTGGAATACTTTCGGATATCTTATTTTTGGATTTCGGCTTGCAGTCACAATCAAAAGCGTTGATAATTTGTGGTTATTCTTCCGGTTGTTCTTCCGGTTATTCTTCCGAGTATCCCTTAGGATTCTTTCCGAAATTCTTCTGAAATGCCCCTAGATTTCTTTTGAAAATCCTGCTGGAAGGCCTCGAAATATCTTTCAAAGATTCTTCCAGACATTTTTTAGAAATTCTGCCGTAAAATCTTCTGAGATTCATCCGGAAATACAACTGCAATTCTTCCAGATATCATTCAAGGATACTACCGGAATTTTTCTTGACATTCTACCTTAAATCGTTCTAGGATTTCTCCAGGAATGCCGTAAGGATTATTTAAAAAAAACTTTTTTAATTAAATTAATTTCTTCTGGGAATTCATTTGAAATTATAGAAGAATTTGTGGAAGAATCCCAGGTCAATTGGCGAAAAAATCTCAGAGAAATTGCTGAAAGATTTTCAGGCGGATTTCTTAAGGAATTATATCAGGATTTTCGTAAAAATCTTAAAGAATTCCATGAGGATTTGTCTGAAAGATTCCAAATGAATATTGAATGTTTTTAATAGTGATATCAAAAAGAATCCCAGAACTGATTTCGCACGAATCCCTAAGAAAATTCACAGACATCAAGAAAAATTCATGAATTTTCTCATGAATAAATCCAGATTGACGTCCGGAAGAACTTCAGAAAGATTTACGGAAGATTTTCAAAAGGAATTTCCGGAACTCTTAAAAAACAACTTTTAGAAGTTTTTCAGAATGGTTTTTAAAAGTATCTCTGAGAGGTACTTTTTAAGAATACTAGAGGGCTCTCCGGAAGTTTTCTCGAGGGATTTCCATTTGAATTTAAAAAAGATTCAACCAAGGATTTAAAAAATTGTTCAAGGAAATTGACTGATATATCACGAAAAAATCATGAACACTGATTGAATTCCCTGTAGAATCACAGAGAGATTGTTCTAGAATTCTAAAAGATGTTTTTTTTTAAAGAATTTAAGGAAAAATCTCAAGAATTACAAAGAGGTTGCTGGAAGAATTCCTAACAAATATTTGAAATTATTCCTGGAATATTTCTGGAAAAAACTTAGCAGGAATCCTTTAAAAATATTAAGAAGGATTACTTGAAGAGTGTCAAGAAGATTCCCAAACACTTTCAGAGGTATTTACGGATGAATTTCAGATAAATTTCCAAAAACTTTCGGGCGAATTTCCATAATAAAAGACTTTTAAATAAATCGCCGAAAGACATCTGAAAGTTTTTCAGCAGGATTTTCGGAAGTATTCCACAGGAATTTCGGACGAATTTCCATAATAAAATATTTTTAAATAAATCCGCGAAATACATCTGAAAGTTTTTCAGCATGATTTTCGGAAGTATTCCACAGGAATTCTTGAAAATTTCCATAGAGATTTACGAAAGAATCTCAGAGGAAGTGAAATAATATTTTTATTGTAATCTCAGGCAAATTTCCAAGAGAATCCCAGATGGATCGGAATTTACATTAACATATAAGTAACATATAACCACTCAACATATATACGCTACGTACATGAAAGTTACGTGAATGAAGAGCAATGCTCAATACATAATTACAAATTACGGCGAGCTGACTGATTTGAACGCCATACGGTTTGGGGCGGAACGACGGTAGTGAATTTAAAATGAATATAGTATAACGTTTGGAAAATAAGTATAAACTGCGCAGAATACATCGGACAGGTTTACCATTGTTGCCCACTTCTAAAAGCATTTAAATTTAATAATAATAATATTTTTGGCCGTGTGCTGTCGCATGACCATCCCTCGGATTTTATTTTCTTTTCGATACGTAAACCACTGCGACCAATATTGGATCTATTTTAGTATATCCCGGGGCCTTTGTGTAATGCGTGTCGTGTTATCTCATCACTATCTAGAAGTGATAAAATATTCAGTTTTCTTACAGATGTAATTTTTAAATTGATCGCAGGAAAGGATTCTAATTGAAAGGTTCCGCTATTTACCCCCTTCGAAGAATGTGGTGGGTACACTCTCCACAGTCAAAATCGGATCCACTGATAAAGTCAAGAAATGACACCAATATTGTCCAAACATCAGAATCCTAGTCCTCACTTCTTCAAACTAGAGCTCTGAATAAATAAAAGATTAGAAAACAAATTGTTGTATTCGATTCCATTTTTTTCTTGTATCAAGAGCATTCTCGGCCAACTGGGAAAACTGAGACTTGTCACTAGGTTTAAAATGTAACAAGGACTAATGAGTGTTCCTTTGATTACTATAACATCCCGTTCTCTTCATTTGATGCAGTCAGGACTAGGATTCACTGGTAGATCTTTACATCATAACGCACCACGTAAAGCTTTATGGATCACGTACAGTTCATTCGCAAGCAGCTGATGACAGCGGTCGAAATATTGTCGTGAGGCGCCACATATGGAAAGCCCGAAGGCACTGGAGAGTTACATAAAATCTGCGTATATCGTTCGGATTCATACTATCTTGTACTTCAGCAATCACACTTTCTTCGCGCTGTCTTCTCTGGATCCACTTTTCAACTCCCTCTGTAACTCTCCTGTACTGCTTTCTGTTAAACCGGGTACCGGCCACTGGCATACGGCTTCTGGTGGCATTCGCCACCTCTGTCACTTTCTAGTACTCTTTATCAAACCGAACATTCAATCTTCATCTTTGATCAGTGCACGAAATGATTTGAAGAGGAATTTCACG
Organism: Aedes aegypti; assembly: GCF_002204515.2. Lineage (NCBI taxonomy): Eukaryota > Metazoa > Arthropoda > Insecta > Diptera > Culicidae > Aedes > Aedes aegypti. The sequence continues at coordinate 364,597,777 of NC_035108.1, read as the reverse complement.
ACATCATTGTCCACTTCGATCTTTCATGCAACCTCATGCCGTCTGTGAGGATTATCGTGGACTTTTTCGTACCTCCAACTCCCTGGGGGAGGTCACGGCCTTTAAATGTTCATCCTCAACCCCCACAATAGATGCCAAAATATTCACAACTGCCTTCTCCAGAATGATTCATGTTAGATTGTCATTATACCGCGGTACAATCCAGTCCATCGTGGTATATAACTACAGTAACACCCGTATCCCCAAAAGGCCCGTTGTGGTTCAGTGTGGAACTTCCGAACCAGTTCAAAGGCCATTAAAGATGAAAAATGACAGGTGCGCCGAAGGTTATTATCGCATTTGCATTTTTTTGGCACAAAAAAATGTGGAAACACCACAACAACCCAAAGACCACTTTCAAATGGTAGCGGCGTGCTTTGAGGGAAGGGAACATATCCACCTCGACGTCGACCTCGTAGTTGATTTCCGTAAATCACACGGCAGACCAAGCAAGTGCAGTCCACGACCAACCACGACCATCATCTGGAACCTAAGTCCGTGGGAATATGTTCTCGTATGATATGCTGCAATAAAAAGTAACATATCGCTGAAAAATGGAAGATAAGAAAACGTGGCAAGATTTATGCCACTACAAAGGCTGCTGTGTGCGTTTGAATAAATAGTGGCTGTTTCTAGTATTTCTCAATCGAAGGGGAATGGCATTCGAGTTTACTAAATCCCATCAGTTAACAGAATGATACAGCCTGGACGACTAGAAAATCTTCCAGCAAAAATGTATCGCAAGCTTAGGCATTAAGCCCATTCGACCTGGGATCATTCAAAAGAGAGATTGTAGAACGACCCAAAGTATATGTAAAGTAAAACTGAAGAATTACAAAAGATTGGGGCAACGTCGAACACATTTGTGGTGGAGCTGCCCGCCCGGAGCGTTCAGCATTGTTGCGAAAGGATATGCAAATATCTCGCACTTGGGGAAAATTTACGATGAAGGAAAGCTTAAAGATGCCGGAATGCCATACGTGCTAGGATGTTGACTTCCTCAGAAAACGAGTGAGCTTTGAAGCACTTGAAGTTGTGAATGGGTTTGCCGCTGTAAATAAAAATGCAAACCAAGAAAGCAGCCTCATAAATATTGGAATTAATCTCGTTTTGTAACGGAAATTTTTCGTTTGTTTAGGTTGATGGATGTTTCCCGGAACTGTATGTGATTTATATTACTGTGATTCCTTGATATATGGTTTCGAGAAGTTATGACGATGGTTCAAAATGTGTTTGATGGAATGTCTTTGAAAAACTGACCTTTCTACCTTTGACTACCCTTTTGCTTTTACTAACACGATTATACCATAATCAACCTTAATCCTAATTTGCTATTCGTTCACGAGATAACGATCTATTCGAAAACCATATAATCTCAATCCAACGTACGAACCTATGTCTCTCCATCAAAAAGAGGATTTCCTGATCCTTCCCAAAATTTGAATTCTTTCTTTAAATTGCATCTTTACCCATCCAATAACCATTAAAATCAAAAAGGGATCACAAGAAACGTCTCCGCACAATGGTTTTCCACGTGACATAACATTCTGTCTATAGCAGAATTGCCCTCCCCGCCCACCGTCATCATCGTTCCCAAGTTATCCCAAGCAAGCGAAACGACGACGGTTGGTGGACATCATTTCCGTTCGGTTGGAATTGTTATTTCTTCCAGAGCAGAGCTTCAAAGATAATGTCCGAAACCCTGACGAATGAAGCAATGTCGTCGTCGTGGTCCTGGCCGATCAGCATTGTGTACGTATATATGTAGCGCCCTAAACATATAGAACGTGCTCACCGCATCCCTAACCGTTCTTAGGAAAATGCCAGTTGTGTTGCTTCCGAGGCAGTTCTCAAACAATAAATCTATTATTATTATCGAGGATTCGTTCCGGTAAAAATGTTATCAAAAGGTACCAGTAGAAATTACTTCTAAGGATGTGAGAGTTGAAAGATTTGTAAAAGTTCATTATACAAGTATTCCTCAAGAACGTTCATTTGAAAACATGAAATGTCCGTAAAAAAATGAAAATAAAATTCAAGGAATTTGCAAGGCATTTATATGCTTCTTACAATTAGAGATATCGATCAATGCATGAACATTGTTAAAATTTGAGTGCTGAAATTCCCCGCTCGCAATTCTTTCTTTCACCATTCACACTAAATGACCAGCTCATTGAAATCTGTCGTTTCTTTTTTCCTACCGAGTATTGTTCGCAGCACTTTACGCTCGAAACACCGAAGACTTTCCGGTCTGCCTCTTTCAACTAATTACAAGGTCCGCAAAAGGCCCTAGTCACAGCCGCAACTCGTCTTTTCATTTCGCGGGAAACGTCGTTGTCGCATGTTCAAGTGATCCAAGGTAAACAAATTCTACATCAACTTCAAACATATCCCCATCAAACATTAACTTCCTACACCACCAAACCTACGTCTATCTCTACCTGTTACCATGTATTTGGTTTTTGTAGATTAATGGTCAGATGTATCCTCGCTATCTTCCTCTTCAGAGGCACGAAGGCCTCCTCCACCGACATGCGATCGATTCCAATACGGTTGATCTCATTAGCAAAGCCAAGGAGCATGGGCGATCGTGGATGATAGTGCCGTTACTCTGCAAGTCAGGTCTCCTAAGAGCACCATCAAATGCAATGTTGCAGAGGTTTTTTTTTCTTTTATTTTCCAAAATAATCATGTGTGATCCGTGAACACTCAATGTCGACCCGCTGCTCTAGCGACATCCTGTATCCTCCAAATAACAAAAGCAGCTTACACTGTTACATCTCCTCCTGTTGTTGCCTTGAAGGCAACAGGCAGGCTGATAGAGAAGGACGCGTGCATGAATATAAACCGGCCGACTTGGTCACATTGTCCACCCGGAATTGGAGAAGGGGAAGGGAGCAAGCGTGTGTACACAATAGCAAGACAAGACACGAAAGGGTTTATGAAAGCAGTAAAGAACGTGTCCGTCAGCCGTCTCCTTCCAAGTGGGTTGCGTTTGTGACTGAACTCCGATGACGATGCAAAGGGCGAAATCGAGCACAATGATAATGGTTCGTTCAAGTTCAAGAAAATGGACTTCTTGCACAATATCAACAATAACGACGATGATGTTTGGTCTTCAAAAGGAAATGGCAATATAGGGTTTTGTTGCACTGTCGTCTTTGCACAGTCGATGTTACAAAGTAAAGTATGAATTTCCTGTTCACCCATGTTAAATTGGATCGTGCGATATGATTCGCCTGCTGGATAAATTTCCAGTTCAACTGCCTTTATGCGTGCTGCTTTGTTGTTGACCAACGAGAAAAATGAATTATTCTCGTGCTGCTTAACGGCAAAATGGGTGTGGGAAAATGGGGGTGCACGACGTTAGGCATAAATACGTTAAGCATAAAGACGTTAGGCATAAGTACGATAGGCATAAATACGATAGGCATAATGGACGTTTGGCATAATAGATGATTGCCATAATGGACGTTAGGCATAATGGACTATAGGCATAATTTTCAAAATGAAAATAGAAATCGTTTACTGGAAAAGTGTATTGACTTTTTTGATATTTTTTTTTTCCTATCTTCATTAACGAAATTTTTAGCCCTTGGCTAGTTCATCTTGGGACCAACGGCTTTACTTCCCTTCCGAAGGAAGTCGTAACTATGACTTTAACGTCATAAGTGACTATCTCGGGGTTGGGATTTGATCCTAGGTCCTCGGCGTGAATGGCGTGAGTTCTAACCATAGAGCAAAGCCATGCTGAAGGTATCTTAGTTCAATTCCTAGTCGATCCAGGATCTTTTCGTTTTCTTCACTTTCTTGGCCATCAAGCATAATCATGTATCGTGCACAAATGAGACAGCCAAGAATTAAAACGACGCTGTACATGATCTGTTGCTCATCTTTTGGGTTTGGTTCTACACATATAACTGGCAAATTTTTCATCAGAGATTATCCCTTCTTTAAATTAAAGGCTGTTCTTTATAGTTTTGATGTCAACAAAATTATTGGAGTTAGTGCTGCTAATGTTTTAATCAGAAAATTCCCTTCCTTCTATAAATAAGCTGTTCTTACGAGACATTAATGTCATTTTTGCTTTTAATATTTCCATCATACATTTTTCCTTCTTTGAATCACAGGCTTTTCTTTATACTTATACGGTTAATTAAATGGTTGGAGGAAAAGACTGTTTGAGAAATCACCTTCTTCCAATATATGTTGTTATTTGTATTTTTATTTTTCTAATTGTTTATATAATTGTAGATGTAAATATTTCCATCCGAAATTTTTGTTTCGACTTGCTGTTGATTGATTATGAGTAACACTGGGTAATCAAATAAGTTGTTGGAGCTCTATGCAATAACATTGGGAATATCATTTTTCTCCCAAATGCACGACATGTTTAATGCTGGATACTGAGCTATGTTGAATTTGAACTTGACTTTTGTAATTAAAATAAATATCTAATCAAATTTTAATTGGAAATTGATTGAAAATCATCGAAATTTAATTGACGAGCAGACTCGAAGTAGCAATGTAACGCCAAGAAGATAGTTGTCATACTACCAGAAAATTTTTGCTGAAGATAATGTCACCTATCATAATATAAATTCTTGACTTGCCTCTCGATTATTGTCTTCAAGGTATTAATTTGCACTATAAGTATTAATATTTATATGGAAAATTTCCCTTCTTTAGAATTAACTCAATTATGTAAGAGAAATATAACAAAAAATGTATACTCATTAAAATAATCATCTTTAGAAACAAATAACACTTTGATTGCACATCGCAAATTTAAATTGATACTTACAAAAATGGATTTTAGAATGAAAACAATAAAAATGACAACCAATTTTCCTCCATATCTGTCATTCGCTTCATGTTCACATTTCATAGCACCGAAAAAAGTCATTTAATACCAGCCAATCAATTCACCCTTTCATAACGCTTTTTGTATGAACATCGCACTTTTTTATGAGCTATCACACCTTAAGGACAGATACCCACCCCCATCAGCGTAATTGGATTTGTAAATGGGCCCGAAAATTTTTCGATATAAGGCGAGTTTCAAATGACACACGCGTAAGTTATTTTATGCCAAGCGTCCATTATGCCTAACGTATATTATGCCTAACATCCATTATGCCTGATGTCTTTATGCCTAACGTCCATTATGCTTAACATCCTTATGCCTAACGTCCTTATGCCTAACGTCTTTATGCCTAATGGGGTATACTCGAAAATGGAGCCGTCATGAACAATAAACGCAGACATTCGATTACGCTAGTAACAGTAAAGTTCCGTGAAGGTTTTGGTTCAGAAAATATACCATGTGTTGAAAATGTCGAAGGTTTTTATTTTCAAACTGATGCAATGTTCAAAACCACCACTATAACTAAAGCAGCCCAAATTAGTGTAAAATTTTACTAATAAAATTGTTAAGAGACTACGTTTGTCTAATGGGTTCAATTATTTTTTGAATATTATGAATTGCAATGCTCGTTGTTTGAATGGCAAAGAGGACGAGCTGTTATTTCTAACAACTAAGCTGTTGTTTTCTAACAATCAATAACATACAACATGCACTATTTACTGAAACTTATTTGAAACCTGAATCCGACCTCAAAAGAGATCCAAACTTTTTTGTTTATCGTAATGATCAACTGGATGGAGCATGGAGTTTTCTGAAAATTGTTTTATTTTGCCTAGAATAGAAACGAGAAGAACAGTTCATGTACTATCAAGTTAATTCGTGTTCATTTTAGTTCGTTTAGTTTAGGATGTGATATGTAAGCCTCTGTATTATGAAGTTATACCGGTATGGATCGTCGGCCGCTGATCATCCCTCTTAAATGATTCCCAGACGAGGAGACGTTTCAGCTGAAAGTTGTATCCGGTGAGCTTGTTTCGATTGAATCTCGCATGGCTTGTGATTGCTTGTGGTCCATTGGTGATCGGATGTAGTTAATGCTCTAAACTCAGAAGCGACAAACTGTACAATCGATGATCAATTGTTTTTAAACATTTCATGTGACATGCGAGCGTTATCCTCATGATTATTCTGCCGTCCTACATTTTATGGCAGGAAAGACATCATACAATTTGTGTACTGGTCACGCACGATAGTGTTGATTTGGTATTATTGATGTACGCAGCTTTTATATTTTAAAACTATAGGTAAAGTCTCATGAGCCATTAATTTCAAATTCAAACCACTAGTCAAATTTACGCTGTTGATGATCATGTTACAGCATAGTATCATAATAATTTACTTATGTCATTATAGAACGGTCTATCTGGAATAAAAAGTTGATACATGCCTGTGGTTTATTGTTTATGTAACAAACATAAGATATTTGAAAGGAAAAGTTTATGAGGAGAGGAAATGTTTTGATTTCTTACGCCCCAGAAAATTTTGATTTCTTACTTACAGAAAATATAACTTTGGGGAGAGGTGAGAAAAAAAATCATGAAAATTGATTCGAGCGTTTAATGGGTAAATAATTGCAATGTGGGAGGGAGTCAAATTTCTTTTGGTTTCAGAGAGCGAGTATTGACGCTTAAGCCTAGGTTCTATAGCCAGGACACACGGAGTAAATACCTATGCCCCATCCCAGGAAGTGAACCACAAACAACAATGGAGTGCGCATCAACATTCTTAGCTTCGCCACTCCCAACGCTTTTGCCTATCTATCAATATGGAACGGTTGGTACGGTTGTTCCCGTTTCTTCCTCCACACAATTTGAAATTTTTTCGTTTATCATGTTATTCATTCGTAAATAACCTGATCGCTGTTAATTTTCGAATTACCTTCAAACCCCAAGTCTGCACAGTGGGCCTGGCCATTTTAATATTTGTATCAAATTATTGATATGCTACAAATATTAATGCTGACAAGAAAATACTGAAATAAATTTCGGTATTTCCAGGATGCTTTTCAATATTGGCTGTGCAAGCACTTATATTAGATAAGATTAGATTAGATGATCAACTGGATGGAGCATGTCGTAGAATTGCTATCATCAGGCGTATAAAAACTTCAAATTGTATCTTCATTGGAAACCAAAGTTGTCGATACCACAAATCTTTGTTTGCAGATGACACAGGCTTCTCTGCCAGAGGACAGAGTCTGTGTGTCATCTATGAAAAAAAAACTCGATTGGCTGGACCATCGCAGAACACTTACAGTGACGAACCATTCAAAGTTTTTTTTAATTGCTAAAATTAAAGTAAAAAGAAAGTTATGTTTTGAAAGAAGACAAAATATGTGAAACATAAATAATTTATGAATCATAGTTTATGCTGACATTCACAGTGACTAACCATTCAAAGTTTGTTGAAAATCATATTTACGTCCCACCGTTGTAACGATTAAATGTGCAGTCATACATATTTTGCAGATTTGAAAAAATAAGGATAAAACGAGCTCACCAATTGAACCTTCTTGCTTAGCAACCACAATCCACTTTTAGCTTCACGTGTATAGACTAACTGAGAAAGAAATACTCTGTCCGAAAATAGGAACATTGTCCTAAGAACAAGCTTTTGATGAAACAAATGTTCAGGTCAGCCATGTTGTATGCTGTACCGATATGAATTAGCTTTTTAGACAAAAATCGTTGAAATTTTTATATTTAGATCAGGTTATTAAAAGCGTTATTGTAAGCAAGAAAAATTAACTCACCTGTAAAAATTCTGAACTGCTATGGCAAATAAAATGTAATATGTTGTTAACAAAATGTTAATAAAAGCTTAATTTTTGTTTCAAATTAGGATGATAGTGTTGTCTAACATAGAACACTTAAATACAAGAAATGAATGTAATGTTCGAAATGATGCTTACAAAGGCATGTAAAAGAATATATTAAAAAATAAGAAGAAACCAAATGTCGATAGGATTATGCCGTCACCATTATGTAAAGACACAGCAACTAACAGGTAGTCAGTAACAGCGCAGTCCCGTCCATATCAACTTTTGTTCGAAAACAACAACATAAATTTCTTCATTTCCTTTACTGCGAACGTGAGTTTTATTGCAATAACATACCATGATTTCACCGAGGTCAGTAAGTTGCTTATTCTTTCGATTGAGCTTCCAGCTCAATCTGTTCGTTTGAAGGGTACGAGTCGGAAGCGTTTTGTAAAAATTACACTCAAACAATTTCTACGACGGAAACTGGAATTCTGCTACAATGAGTTTAAGAAATTATAATCTTCTTCTTCTTCTTCTTCTTTCTGGCGTTACGTCCCTACTGGGACAGAGCCTGCTTCTCAGCCTAGTGTTCTTATGAGCACTTCCACAGTTATTAACTGAGAGCTTACTATGCCAATGACCATTTTTGCATGCGTATATCGTGTGGCAGGTACGAAGATACTCTATGCCCTGGGAAGTCGAGAAAATTTCCAACCCGAAAAGATCCTCGACCGGTGGGATTCGAACCCACGACCCTCAGCTTGGTCTTGCTGAATAGCTGCGCGTTTACCGCTACGGACATCTGGCCCCCAAGAAATTATAATGAATGGTTTAAATTTAAACGATTGAAACTCGACATAGTTCACATTAACTATATAACCCTTGATTATGAAAGACATGGATGCAGCTTATTTGAAATATCTTTCTACCTCAAGCAGCGTGCAATTGCTCCTTTTACGTAACCATGCACTCCATTCAAAGAGTTGTTTGCAATGTTCTTCTGTGTGATCAAAAAGCTATTTTTCCTTTTGAATGAAATACTTGCACTTTTTTTTCGGGCTCCACTACAAACCAAATCGCACACAATGCTCTTGTTACAGAGCACTGTGCGAGTGGTCTTCTACATGGAGAAAAAGTTCGGTAGCAAATGTGATCCGGTTAGGGAAGGCATCTCACTTCCCTGTCGGCTTCCGGTTTGCTACGCTTTTTCTGCACAGTTTCCGACCTAACTACCATCATCCAGGAAGCCCTTAGCGAAAGCGATACGTTGCACATAGGGTAGAAGCACCAGTTTTGGCCACAATAGATAACACATCATAAGAAATCAATGTAATTATTCAATTTAGGAATCGAAATTATATATCTGGCCGAAGCTAGTTCAGGTAATAAGCAACGAGATTTTCAATGTGAAAACAGATTTCTGCTCAGTAACGATATTTTTATACATGATATGAATTCGAAGCTTTAATTTGACGTATTTGCAGAAAATATAGGGCTTCCCATACAATCTCATAAACATTTTCTCTTAACTGACACGAATGCCATATGTTTGGTAAAGTGTCATTAATAAATAATAATAATATTAATAATTTTCTCTTAAGCTGATCAAAACCGATTCTTTCACCCTAGGCACATACCACACCGTTTGGGTGTGTGTTGATTTTTCGATAGTTAGGCAAACGGTAGAAGAAAAGATACCTACCTCGTCTGACGTAGAAGAGATGGGCTTGCTGTTTTTTGCAGGTTTCGCTCCAAACCGGAAAGGAAGGTAAACAGGAAAAAAACATACTTTATGGTGTTTCATTCATGCGAAGGTATGAAGCTACTATGTTCTTAGCAGGCATTCATGAACCAGAAGAACAATAATACGCTTTGAGAGAATAGGAACGATTGGTAGCCCGATAGATTACTGCTCGGATAAGCACTACTGTTGGTTATATAGTTACACAGTCTTTGAACTTTATGCATTTTGTATAGGATCTTCCATAAAACAAATGTTTGAAATCATTATCAAATCACATTTTTGATTTTAACGTTCCAGAATCATTTTTTTATAATTTCAGCAAGTTTTCACTGTAGATGCTACATATTAGATGTTAGATCGTATGAGCCTTGAGATTTTATGAAAATTACATTTTTTACTGTGTTTCAGTCGAAACACAAATGCACGGTGAATGGACCCTTTTTAATATGTATGGTTCCTATTACCGTGCATTAATGTAAAAGCCATGAAATTATTAGGTAATATTGGATTCATTGTTACGTCATGATTTAACTACTTCATATTATTATTTGTTTTTTTTTTTGAGCAAATATGAAATGATTTGGACGATACAGTTAAGCCCCCCTATGGCGATTTTATTTCAAAATAATGATTGAGCTATTTTTCCAAGTTTCTCTGACTTTTATTGTAAATTAAGATTCAGATACCCTTAAAAATGAGTACACACACTACTAGCAACATAATTGCTCCACCAACAACGTTTCTTCAAGATACTAAATCAAATCATGACGAAAACTAGACGCACGGTAAATAGTGCACTAGCGTGCACGGTAAATGGTCCCTTAGCACGGTACAAGGCGACCATAACATGACATTTGTATGCAAATGTTTTGAATATATTTTTGTAATGGATAACTAATTTTAGATTTTACCCTGAATTGTGGTTCAATTGCACGCTTCGTAGTCGTATTCCAGTTTGCTTTAATTTATTTGGAAAAATTATATAATTTTTTGAAGTGCACATTTTTTATGAATAGTAGCTTGACGGTAATTATAATCTGAAAAATATGCTTTCCTCGATAAAGCAAGTATGCGTAACAAAGGTTCAATATTTGTCAATTCTGCATCTTAATGGAACTATATAAACTATAAAAAATTCCTTGAATTTTGAAGGACACTTACCTAGAGAACTAAACAGTGGTTGTAGTTAATTATTCGATCGATTGGTCACAACCAGAGAGTTATAAATAACCTATCAAATATATAAACGTGAACGGCGCCTCTAAATTTGTGCTCTTGAAAATTCTAGGTGATTTGGATCATTTTTTTTTTCATAATTTAGAGATTGTAAAAAAAATGCATTTTCATAGTTTACAGATTCGTGAAAAATATTTGGACATTAAAAGGCTTCGATACAAATTTTGAAAATCTGCCAAGATTTTGCGGAGCACCAAATGCTCTGGGGAGCACGACATGAAAACCGTTTCGTTAGCTGCATTATTATTGTTATTAACAATAGATTCAAGGACTTATTCAAAATTTGATAGAGGAGTTCCTTCAAAGATGCATTTCGGAAGAGACACGAAAAACAAAATACACCCAAAAATTTGAGTTTAGGCCAATAAATGTGATAAAATAAAAAAAAAAAATTAAAAAAGTTTTTTGGATTTACACCAACGAAAAACATTGAAAAATTGTGTAGACATGTGTTTTTGGCCTAAACTTAAGCCTTTGGCACTAAAATTGGGACAGGGCTTTAAGACCCTATTACATGTATTTTTTAAGAAATTTTCTGGAAAATCCTGCTTATGAATACCCTCAGCTTGTTTCTTGAGTTCATCCAGAGATTTTAACATAAATATAAATTTTTATGATTCGGTTGAAAATGTAAAGAATACTGCATTATAAGTTCAAAATACAATCTGGCGGGATAAATTTAATAACTCCCAAACAAGGGTTTTGCAAATTTGTTTATTTCGTTTATTTTCAGTAATAACATGTTTGTACAAGAAGTCCAAAAATTCGCATTAGCATCAAAACGTTTCCATTCTCTTTATGTCTAATATGTATTACACAACAAGTTCAATTATGCGGAAAGTCATCATGTAATAAGTTGCATCTCTTTCGGCAAAATTGCATATACTTTTACAACTTTGGCAATCTGCACCCTAACAACAGTGACTATATTCGTAGTGCTGTATTCGTGAAATCAGGCTCTGGAAAACACACGAACCATTTTTTTTTTTCATTTACCCGCCTACATTCACACAATACGCATGACATTTATCGTTCGTAGAAGCTAACGAGCCACGCAAAGAAAAAAGACAGACACATACTACCCACTGCTAAGCGCCGATCACTGTTTGTCAACATAAGTAACATTCGTTGATATATTATCATTTTGACAGTGTTTGGATTTTGATCCGAATAAGCCGATCGAACCATATTCAGAGAGTATAACAGATCACGAACCATAACAGTTCGTGGCACATCGCATTCGGAGAGCCCTATGAATGTAAACATTCACTCTCTTGTTTGGTACGTGGCGCGAGAGCGTTCAAGAGCAGCAACTCTCACAGATTGCAACAGTATCAAGTCTTTCGGGTGATTAATGTTTTGCATACAACTGGTAATAGCTTTCATATTTTCTAGTAATGCAGCTTTTAACAACCTAATTATAATATATTGGATCATCAAACACCATTTTGGTTGTAAACATAGCACAGAAAATGAAAAATTTTCGCCTCTATTTCTTGATCAGAATGAGAGTGGGTCAGCGAATGTTACAAGTGTAGACACACAGTGATCAGCGCCAAACAGTGGGTGGTGTGTGTCTCTCTTGTTTTCGTTCATTGCTCGTTGTCTTCGACGAACGATAAATGTCATGTGTGTTGTATGAATTCAGGCGGATAGTCCAATCGATTTCCATATAAGCCATAGTCCATTGCTCTTGTGGTGGTTCATTTTGCCGTGTTCCTGAGTCGTTTGAGGCTAGCCCCCTTTGAAGAGGGTTATTTTGTCTCAGTCACCATCTGATACTGACGTAGGATGGATGTGCTCTTCAAAGCACGTTCCTCCGTGCGACGTCTCCTGGTGGCTGGGCGGATTTTTTTTGTGGAGGGACTGGGAATCGAACCCATAACCATCCGCTAATAATGCGAATGCGTAACCTCAAGGCTACGGAACCCCCCTACTCGAAACCGTTGTAGTCTGTGAGAGCTGCTGCTCTTGAGCGCTGTCTCGCCACATACCAAACGAGAGAGTGAATAGCAACATTCATAGGGGTCTCCGATTGCGATGTGCCAAGAACTGTTATGGTTCACGAACTGTCACAATCTCCGAATATTTTTCGATCGACTCATTCGGACCCAAATCCACACACTGTGTGAGATACCACACCAAGCAACATTCCAAATCATCCACACACTGACTAATGTCAAGCGTTGGCTTTTGAAAGTGAGCGTTCTTTATCAAGGCTCTTGTAAGAATCATGTCATAACTGAAAAAGCAACTATGCAACAAAACAAGGAAAAAAAGAACGTGCGTTCATCATAATTGACCAAATAAAGAAACGGATGTTTTTATTTTTCTAGAATATGATCGTTTGGAAGAAAATTGCTGTTTGTGTTTTAGCAAATCACTAATTCTACCGTAGTAATTTCACTCTTTTACAGAAAACTGAGAGGAAATTTAGAACTTCAGCATCAGCCCACCGCAAGTGAATAAGTGCTCTCATTTACCGCTCTCCAGCTCTCCTGAAATAACTTTTCAAAGCGGGTCGATACTTTTGTGAGTTGATGGTTCTCATTTTAAGTGTAAGAATTCTTGGTTTGGTTTGATTGTATTTCGTAATTCTACCTTCATTTTAAAATCGGATTCTATGGATTGCAAACCATACAATTACCGAATTTACAAAAAATAATCGTAAAAAAACGCTATGTGTGGTGGCAATACACGTGTACTGTAGTTTAGTGCAGTGCAGCAGTTAACAAACTTATCATCAAAATCCCAGCACCATCACTTGAGTCGGTAAATCAAACAATCTGTTTGATTTGTCCGACACCGGATATGATGAAAGCTGTAAAATTGAGGTGGCTAGGGGGAGGAAAAGAATGCCAGAACAAAAACTATATTGTTTCTGATAGCGGACAATTGGTACGTCACCGGAAGAATAACCGAAGCTTCCGATTGTTTCTGTTAATAAAATTTATAGCTAGACAATTCGTTACGGAAATGGAATTTATTTGATTTTCTCATCCGTTTTGCTACATCAGCCTCAAGTAAAAGTCCTTCTTTAGGGGTCCTAGCTAACTGAGACGAATCGTTCGTTTGTGACGGCCGGAAGACTTCCCGGATATATCTGATCGAATAGGTTAAGTAAGAGTGAAAACGGTGAATACACCATGAAATTTAATGCTCGGAAGGTCTCATACGAACCGGTGAGCAGGATAATGAACGGAATGTTATTAGTTGCCCTACATAAGCTTTTTTCTTTTTATTGGGACATGCTATCTGACACATAGGGAAAGTGTACTAGTTATGGCCATAGTGGTTCCCTATTTGGTCATACGCACAATTTCTAAAACTTTCACTTATTCAATATTTTTGAATGTTTTAACATCAACATATAATTGATATCTTAGTACTAAAACTCACAAAATTGCTAAAATTTTCAAAATAAATAAATTATCAAGTATGGCGAACTAGGGAACCACTATGGCCATGACTAGCCATGTCCTACCCTAGCTGTGATATAGATCTGTAGGCGAATTCCGGCGCGTATTTTCTTCGAAGAAAAGAAAATTTTCTTGCTAGCGAGTAATGAAAGAAAATTTCTTCTCTTCGAAGAAATTGTTCGCTGGAATTCACCTACTGGTCACTGATTTAAACTTGAATTAAAAAAAAACTTTTGACTTTCTTGTTTTCCCGAAAACGTGTTTCTTATTGTTCATGCAACCATTTCTTGAAAGTGACTTCCCAAGTATCAAAACTTCACAACAAGTTCAGCGTGAGCATCTTAAGCAATAGTATTGTTTTGAAAAGTGCCAATAGCATAGCATAGCATTAACGACTGTACGAATCATGGGTGGCTGTACAATGCTCAACTCTATCGGTTTTGAGAAATCTATATGTAGAGTAGCAAAAAAAAACGTTTGGGATGAACGTCTTTTCCTACATAATATGAATAAACAAAACAAGTATCACATTGTACACCTGGCCACGTCCTCACAATCACTAGGAGAAGGGAAAGAATGTTCAACGTTTACTTAAGAAGATACTGAGAACCCAAAATATTCTTATAGACGTCACGGGATAGGAAGATTGTGTAAGTAGACTCGGGTGTATAAAAGGATCAGCTCAAGTCGACAATTTAGAGCATTTTTATAATAAAAATAATAAAATGTACAACAATTGATTTTGAATTTAATTCATTCCTTCTGAAAGAGAATGTGTTATCAGTACAATAGAAGTAAACACTAAAATTAATTATGCTCTTCTCTTCATGGCTAAGCTTGCCCAAACAAAGACGCGTAACACGATTGATCCTGCCTTTTTTGCCCACCCCCGCAGGGGGCGGCACTACCGAGGGATCATTCACTACTCTCATGGTTTTGTAAAGTGCCAATGAGGCTGAATCAATACTAAATATTAAACTAATACAGCTTGTTAGCGTTTTGAAATAGATTTCATCAATGTTCACGTACCGTTTTGACTCATATTCCGAACATTTAAGACCAAGAGTGACTTCACATGCATCTGACAGACATAAATTAGCTGATATTTGGGAAAATTATGAATTCTTCGCAAAGTTTAACGGTTAGCAGTTGGGTGTAAGCAGTAAGTGTAGAACAACATTTTGATTCAAATACCGAAAACTGTGTTCCTTCTGTCTCATATTCCGAACATCTTGATTCAAATTCCGAACAGCACGAATAAATCGTAACAAAAATTCCACAAATTAATTTATCTGAGCTTGTTTTACAGAGATTCATCACATCTACCGAGGTATAAAATAGATTAGAAGACGTTAAAGTTGAATAGCAATTGACTACCATTTTCTGGTAATTTGATGACATATTTCAGCGTAACACTTCAACCAAATCGCCAAACAAAAATCAAGTGTTCGGAATATGAGTCCGTTTGGAATTTGAGACAAAACGATATGACATCAAAAACAAACTGGGAAAATATGACGAAGCCTATGGGAGCCTACGTCAACCTCATCATTCATTGCCAAACTTTACTTCGGCAAAGTATTTACCTTTTGCAGACTAACTTCAATTTAACTTACATTCCCGCTCAGTTCCAATCGAAAATGCAGCACTCTCATTTTGTATGGATAAGTGGGTGCCACTCCATCATTCTCGTCGGATTCATTCAATGCACCACATTGACACTGCTGTACGTGCCAATTTCCAGCAACAGAATAAACCACCCTCTGGAAGGGAGCCACTTTCTAGCACGTTCCATGTTACAATCGTAGTTCGGAAGCTAATGATAAATCAATGAACACTTGCAATCTATATCACCTACTCAACATGTTTGAACAACGTCACTACATATCTACGTTGCTAGGATGTTACCGTGAAGCCACCATGAAAGCTAGCTAAGGCGATGAAGATGATGTTCAACCAGTAGGTACAACAGTGAAAACCAATTTATACAACACTCAACAAGTGCTGCACCATCAGCATCGTGTCAATGCGTTGATGATTCCTTTCGAGGCATGTGTGTAACGGAACAAACAACTTTGAAGTAGTATCAATTGAAAGTGAGATCTTCGGCCTATTGCGAGCTTGTTTAGTTAGCTCACTTACAGAGCTATATTGAATTCCCGTTTCATGTTTTTACTCTCGTAGGTATTGAACAACCTACAAGAAAAATGGTAATTTTATTGGTCTGAGTAGAATAAAATTGCTGAAAATATAAATAAAATATAAATGACAAGAATTTATGGAAAAAAAACTAATTGAACTTGAACTAATTGAATTGAAACTTTACTGAGAATGGTAATAGTAGTAGGCTTGAATTTCGCGAATATCGCGTGGCTCTTCCCAGTATAGTTCAAAAACGTGAATCTCATCAAGTAGCCTATGTTGCGTGAATGAATATTCTAGATCTTTAGTGTCATTGTAGGCTATAAATGCGGGAAATAGAACATTTTTCTACAGTAATTTTGAGTTGCCCTTAGTAACGGGTGTTTTGCAATTTTCAAGGCTTTTTGCCTACAGCAGCGATAGGCGTACGGTTTACTGGCTTCGCTGATTGTGATTGGCTTTGTTTGGCTACTGTAGAGTGAATTTCAGATTTTTTCCCAGCCCTGTCTTAAACATTACTTGTGAGGCGATTACATTCTGATGTTTTGGAAAAAAACTGAAGTTCGTAGACATAATAGTTAATTTGGACAGATTAAGATGTAAAATTGTGAAAAATAATGGGATCGTTCTGGTGGGCTTCGATCCCACGACTCCCAATACGCTAGATTGGATGCGTTAACCAACTACACCACAGAACGAGTAACAATTCTGCAGCGCCGTCAGCCAATCTGAAACGAAAGTCCTTCACGACCCAGCATTTTCCCTGCAATTATTATGCAGATGATTACGTTAACCATACAAACATGTAAGTAGGAGTCTGGTCGTTGCATTTTTCAAAACCTTTATTATAACCCAAGTTTATGTTTACGATCGATTTTTGGCACAACCCCTATAGCGGTCGCAAAAGGAGGTCGGAGAAGTACTGTAGAAAACCAATCTTCTTCTTCTTCTTCTTGGCATTACGTCCTCACTGGAACAGGGCCTGCTTCTCAGCAGTTATTAACTGAGAGCTTTCTATGACTAAGTTTCCATTTTCGCATTCATATGTCGTGTGGCAGGTACGAAGATACTTTGTGCCCAGGGAAGTCAAGGAAATTTCCATAGCGAATAGATCCTGGATCGACCGGGAATCGAACGTTCAGCATGGCATTGCTTAGAAGCCGCGGACTTAAGCCACTCGGCTAAGAAAGGCCAATCTCTATCTAAATTATTCCTTTCCGAGAAAATAAACATCTTATAATAAATCCTCGATTCGAACACGACACAGAAGACGGCCTTACAATTGAGATCGAAAAACGCTTATCTGTAAAAGGATACAAGCTCTATTGGAATTCAATGGTACTAAAATAGGTTTTCATTTTTTAGTTTAGCGTTTTCCCTTTGAAAAATTCTGTTCTTACACGAACCTCTACCAACAACTGTTCCAAACATCAAACACAATAAACAAACACAATAGTCAAGTTGAACTTTATTTTCAATATGTTTTCAACGCCAAATACTTCAACAACGTACGCAACGATTTCCTTGCTCAAACATGTAAGAAATTTTACGCATCGCGGGGCACACATTTTGCCATCATTTCCCTAGTAGCGATATCGGAAAATGTTTCGACTATTGTCACACACTGATGTTGTTTGCTGTTGTACCTACCGACTTGACATGACGAGAAATATTCACCATTTCCACTATTTCCTGCTTCTGGTAGTCGTATTCCCTCTTGAGGGTTCTGACGTGCGAGAGGGTAAAATTGTGTGTCATCATAGAATATTTATATGGAAATAGAACTTGCACCGTGACACTTTCCGGATGAGTAGAACTTTTCTTCCGAAAATCAGCATTATCGAAGGGAAAAAACATCCCTTTCCTACATCTTGTACATTTCAAAGTTTGCCAGGTTGGGAAATATGATCTAGAAAAATTTAATCCATTTCTCATCATGTATAGGGCATTTAAGGTTATTATTCATCAGGGGAACATAGAGAGCAACGTTTCAACTGAAATTTGCATTGTAAGTCAGCGCGAAAAAATACCTGTATATTTCAGTTCGTTCTGGCAAGGTATTCATAACTGTGAGTGAGTAAGAAGATTCATGTCGAGCAATGCAACTAAAGTTTCTAGCAGGATGAAGATTTATGCATCAAGGAATTGGGTCAACCATCAAAATAGCTTTTCTGTTGAACTAGAAGAATGTACTCTACTTTGTTGGGATTATCTTCAGAAATTTATCATTTTTAAAGCCTCACTACAATGGCTGAACCCGTAATAAATATGGCTTAGTGATGATAAGACATTGTTTTTTTTTTAAATTCGTACATATTAACTCAAAAGTTCAATTGTTAAAAATACCTATCCGACGAAAATCGATTTGAAGTTTTAAAATTGAAAATTAATACATTTTGCAAATTCCATACCAAAAGTGATTTTTCTCATAAGTGAAAAGGCCATTCTTTTCTATGACCAATCAAAATTTGGTTAAAAACGGTGACTGTCGCTTACAGGTTTGTACTTTTTTGTTGGCACTCGGTATGGCATGACCCATATTAATAAAAAATGTATCCCTACAAAAAACCTTCCACCCTTCTCTTGCTTTCAAAGTAGACATAGTGGACTGTGAATCGTACCTTAATTTAATGTATATGCTTTATTAGCGATTTGGATTACTTCCGATTGGAATGTTAAGCCTTGAGAATGAATTGGCGCCGATCCCAATGCCTTATATTTCGTCCTGGCTTGTAGAGACTAGAGATGGGCAAAAAGAATCGGGGCCGTTCAAAAGATTCGGGTCACTCAAAAGAACAAGTGATCCGTGCCTCTTTTTTTGGCGTTTTGAACCGACTTGATCAGCACGGATCAAACAAAAAGTTGGTTGGTTTGACTTTATTAACGAGATTTTTAGCCCTGGGCTAGTTCATCTCGGGACCAACGGCTTTACTTCCCTTCCGAAGGAAGTCGTCACTATAACTTTTTACGTCATAAGTGACTATGTCGGGGATGGGATTCGATCCCAGGTCCTCGGCGTGAGAGGCGAGTGTTCTAACCACTACACCAGGTCCGTCCCCAAAACAAAAAGTAATCTACTGAAAGAACGAATCAATTTTTTTCCCCTATACCGCTTTCTTCGTTTCTCGGCTTTGTAATAACGCTTCACAGGTGCCTTGTAAACACAGTAACTGCAGCTCCGCACTCTCAGCATACACAGCCAAACAACTAATTTTCCCCGTTCACTTGCATACAGGCAGATGAAAGATGAAGAGAAAAGTGCCTAGGGTGCCGGTACCAATGGTTGTAATGTACCAGTAGATTGGACTATGGAATAAAACGTACATTTTTTGATAAAAACGACATGTGTTATTTTTGGTGGATAGATCGTCTCTAGTTTAGTCGATTTGCCAAATTTCAGCTTTTTATTCTATTAAAAAGTCATATAAATAATTATGTTTGCGCAAAAAATTTGCTCCCTTGCACCAATAGTTGCCGTCGTGTTCCAGTAGTGGATCAACGGATGGAAACAGTTTTTAAAATGGATGTATAAAAATGAAGAAAAGTCCTAGATATGATCTTTATGCTTCATTCGAAAGATATTAGTTGCTGTTCCGAGGGAAAAATGTTAAACCTAAGCAAAAATTTACCTTTTTGTTTAAAATTCATTGTATCATTCCCGAACGTCTACTACTGAAGCACTAGCGCAACTACTGGAACACGTGTACCAATAGTAACTCAAGCACTTTTATGTTAAAACAATAGTTTTATCACTCTTTTTATATTTTTCTTTCTGTTGGCGCCAAAAGATCTCTGTTAGGACTTTTCCTTATTTTGTTATGATTTTTCAAAGCTTAGGTAGTCCACTAATGGCACTTGAATGGCATAGCACAAAATTGCTTCTTTTTTTGGTTGGGGTAGGAGAAATATAGCGAAGGGGAAATATAGCGTTCGAATATGAGAGTATAGCGCGAGTTTCTGGTGAAGAATGTACGAAGAATGAGAGAGCGAAAGGTACGAAAGGTACGAAGAATAGGCCAGGAGACGTGGTTCACTCTTCCTTTGCGAGCCGCTGAGTCACTGAACCGTTCGTAAGATCCGGTTCACTAAAATCAGCCGTTTTGCCCATCTCTACAGGTAACCCTACGCTAGAACCACCATTTTGCTGTATGTTACAAGCGCATTTTTTTCTATCTCCGTAACATCATACACAAAAGCGTCAATATACTGAAAATTAAGTTCCCACAATTCGTATTTTCTGAATAATGCATACAACGGTGTTTTGAATGTTTTGGCATAAAGCAGCATATTCACTGCATTATGATTTCCCATGTTTTTGGATGACGCCCTCCTCGAGGTATCCGGTGATGATTTACCTTATAAAAAATCACTAGTGAATTCCATACGTTAACTACGTTAGTAACGTTCGTATTATACCCGAAAAAAAAATATATAAAAAAGGCAAAATGCTTCGGAAATTCTACTACAAATTTCTTGGAAATTATTCAAATAATATTATGAGATTGGTTCACACTTTCAACGTACATTCCCCCTGGAGAAAATCCATTCCATCTAAATCTACTTTCGATCCACAAATTGATAGCGTAATATGTTCTCAGTGTTTTTGAAATGTCGTTTTCCTTCAAATCTGCAGATGGAATTTGTTCAAAAGTTCCAAACATATTTTTGTTTCCGCTATAAAGAAATCTATGGAGAAACATTTAGTAACATAACTGGGAAAGGGGAAAAATTTAATTAACATATTTATAAAGAAACGTGTAAGAACGTTAAAATTTATTCGTTCAGTTAGAGTTAAATCAATCATTGTTAAAATTCACATTTTGAGAATACATTCTTATGCAATTCCAGGATGGAGTTTCTAAAGGCTATCTGGTAGAATTTTGTTGGAATGTAGCCTCATGATATTTTGATTCAGATGGAGCTTCATGATATTTGTTTGTGAATTCATTAGAGAGGTTATCCTGTAGCCATTCACCATTCAAGCTTATAAATAATCACTTCAATATTTTGTTGCGTCTCCTTCCTTCACATGAAACTTTCTTGGGGAAGTTTGTATAGAAACCTTTTCATGCACCAAAAAGCAACGCTTTGAATAACCCAAAAAATGTTAGATTCTAAGAGTTTTGAAAAGTTGCGTTATTTCCAAAGGTCCATAACAAATTCTCATCAAAGTTTTACAAAAACTTTCTCCAAGATGTAAATTAAGTGAAATTTTAGATAACGAATTTACCCATAAGACATCTTGGACAATGTAAATAAAAAATACCGTCAATATTTTAGCGTTTAACTTCTACAGTTCTACCAAAAAATTAAAATAGTCAATCTGTTAGCCATAGTATCAAAAAAACTTTGGAGTTCATGCAAAATAATTTCTATGATGTGAGATACAAATACCTTTAAAAGAAATTCCTCCCGTTTTAACGTTTACCATTGCCTGTTATTAAAAACAAAGAAGAAAGAACAATGATAGTAAATCAAACAAAAAACACTTAAACTTTTCTGTGGTCAGGAATTTCGTCAAGAAAATTTAGAAATTCTACGGCGAATTCTTGAATATTCCAACAAGAATTTGGTTTTTGTTTACAAATTCGATTTGAGCTTAAAATTTTTCAGAAGTTCTTCCAACATTTTTGTTCATTTTATTTTAGAAATCTGAAATACATTCGATATGGATGTAGAGTGATTGAAGGTAAAGGTTTGAAGAAAGATAAAATCTCCCTTAAATTTTTCGGAAGAATCATAGGATATCCCAGGGAAACAATAATATAATTCTCTCAAGGAATCTTTAAACATTTTGTTCGGAAAGTTTTTCAGTATTTTCGCCGGAGAGTTTTTGAACAGTTTTCCGCTTGAAACTTTAAAGGAATGTAGGATTTTTTTAAATTTTCTTAGGTAGGAATTTAAAAAAATTAAAAATAATAATTTCGAGACGGCTTTGAAGAAATGCGAGGACCAACATGAAACTGATTTTAAGCCAAATCTTGAAAAATACTTCAAGGATTTTCTGTAAAAAATATGCAGATAGATCTGCGAAGAACTTCTTTGAAAAATCGCAAAGCACATTTTCCCAATTGAATCTTCTTTAATTGCTAGTGAAAAGCTTGTGGAATCCTTAGAGAAACAACTGGAATAATCTTTTGTTGTTTTTTGTGCAAGAAATCCTGAACAATTTTTGCTGTGATTTTTTAGAGAAATCCTCGAAGATTGCCGAGATATTTTATAAAATATTTATTGAAGAAATCTGAAGAGAAACTTTAGGAATAACTTCAAGAGCAAAGTTGAAAAATTTGTCGGTGGAATATTTGAAGAATTTGCGAAAATAATCCTGATAATCATGTAGACAATTTTTGTGACTCCTAGAATTTCATGTACTGTTTCTTAGAGAATTCCTTAGGAATTTTAGAAAATGCTGAAGAAATTTTTAATGAACAGCTCGATGATGTTTCAAACTCACAATTGGAATTAATATGTAATACTCAAGGGCATGTTAGCTCTGTAAAAGCACTATAGTAGCGTTGAGGGTGAATTGAAGTGCTATTCGAATACTTGGGTATTACGTACTTACGAGCACCTTCTTGGAGAAATGTTTCTAAAAATATTGGAAGCATTCTCTAGCGGAATCCCTCAATAGATTTATTAAGCAATTTAATAGAGATACTTCAAGAGATTATCTGACGGGATCAGAAATCCTAAAAAAACACATGCGGAAAATCTGTTGAATTACTACTATATACGGGAATGCTTTTCCGTGGGGATCCCAGGAGAAACTCTCTGAAAACAGATAGAGGATTTCTTAGAGAAAACACTGAAAAACTACGGAAATAATTCATGACAAAATCTTCGTGGTAACTTTCAGAAGAACGTCCTAAAAACACATGATTGAATGCCTGAAAAGTTCGTGGAAGATCCACGAAGGATGTTCCTTGTGAATTATTTGGAAGCATTCTAGAATGTATGTTTTACGGGATTACACAAAATTGAAATTAACAAGTATCACTGATATGCAGCGAAAATCACAAACAAATAAAATCAAATCTATGCAAACCATGAAATTAGTGAAAATTGTGGTTATTGCGACAGACATTACAAGAGTTTGCTAGCCCCTCTAGGCACCCTCCAGAAAGAAATCCTAGCTACGCCAATATCCATGAACTTTTAAAAATCTTTGCAAAGACTTTCAGAACAATATGTTTCCTTGATTTTGTTGCTGTATTGTTGGGTTGCGTTTAACAGA
Source organism: Aedes aegypti (assembly GCF_002204515.2). Taxonomy (NCBI): domain Eukaryota; kingdom Metazoa; phylum Arthropoda; class Insecta; order Diptera; family Culicidae; genus Aedes; species Aedes aegypti. The sequence goes on along the minus strand of NC_035108.1, from coordinate 364,574,275 downwards.
AGTTTTGAACCAGCCAAGAACCTCCTCTAATACAGGTCTTTAGATCTATGTACGTAATAAGTGACATAGTGGACGATTAATGATGCGGTACGTGTGCTAACAAATTCAATTAATTAAAATTTATAATGTATAAATATATTTAGATGAAAAAATTGTTTATGATCAATCTGAATCATCCAAGAACTACCAGAGATATTGGTGATATGGTGATATGACTACGAGCAAAATTTGTTATCTATTGAACAATTTTGAAAATTCTGTCGGTAGCAAAGCTCAAAGCTTTGAGCCAACCCTTTTCCAGTAGAGAAGTAAAGCAAAATACAGGACGCTTTGATGCTTACTGACTCTACAATGGCTTGTTTAATTTTCACCACCTAATAAAATTTCAATCTTGTCGCTCACTTGCAACGCCTATCCACCTATTAATTTCATCATTTGCAAAAATCTTCTAATGACTCCCTTTACCTTTGAGTTGCATGGCATAATCACGATCGACACCTTCTCATATGAAAAAATTGAATTTAGTACAAATCAAGAAACTCTGTCTGAGACTTAACCTTATGGGAAAATATAAAATTGATCCTGTATTCGAGATATTACTTGTCACTGGTTTGACAGTCATAAGAGCAGGCTGATACGGCAAAAATCCTGACAATTTCAGTTTCCACGGTTGGATAGACCATGAAAACCATACACGGGACATGGGATATGGAACACTACGTTGCTCTCTCAGGAGTGACAACAATACCCACGGCGCCACCGCATGTCTCATCTATTCCTCTTGACGATGCACTTCGGGAACAAGTAAGTAGCATACCGGAAATTCACTGAGTCCCAAGATGGTACATCATCGTCCCCACACTTGTTTGTCACGTTTGCGTATCGAGTGAAATAGCAGCAGTAACGTTTCCGGGGCAACATTTTTCCCACATCGGTCTGGATTCTAGTGAATATTCCCTAGACTTCCCTGCCCAAATCTTGAGTGAAAATCCATTTGAAGTGATATGTGAACATCACGTAAAAATGGAGATGCTGTTTGGCTGCCGAAATCGTTACTCTTTTACGTGCCCATGAGAAACGACGACCGGGAAGGCGTTATTTCTATTTTATTCTTTTACAGTCGACTGCTTTTCCGTCCCTCCTCCAAGACAGGTTGGCATGCTGACTTGTGGCGTCTGCAACCCATCCATTCCTTTCCGGTCCGGAAGCTTAGCCGAAATGTCTTTATTTTCCCGCCTCGAAGAAAAATGGAACCGAAAAGCAATTCGTTCTTCACAACCGGATCATTCCGTATGAGCGAAGGTACCACGTTGGTTTGCAGGACCAATGAAATACCTTATAAGACGAATGAATTTAAAGTCATTTAGTACGTCAATCAACTGAAGACAACGCTCGGAATGCCAGATGAGACATTCGGTTTCCATTGCAGACGATTCTATTCTAAAGGGAGGTTTATGTGGGTGACAACATGAGAGGTTGTCACATTTCACATTTGTCTCGTACGTTTCTGCTGATAAGCCACACGTAGCTATGGATTTAAATGCTGTAAAATACCGAATACATATCGGTTTTATGACCGGAGCTATGCTTTATCGCAGTTTCAGAATACTCTTCAAAATTATGTTTTGAATTTTTCTGTAGAGCATTCTCTCTGACTTTACAACAAGCCGGGCAGAATATGTTTGAAGGTCACAAACTTGTTGTAAGACAATGTTTTGAAATGTATAACATTAAAAAGTAGATACAGTCATTTTATATACCTGTTATATTTGGCTTCAATAATCCCAATATCAACTCATCAATAGTCTACTTGACGGCATCATATTGTTAGAACGACCAAGTCCGTTTAGCGTAATTCAAATTTTATTTTGCTTTTAGCTGTAAATAACAATAGTAATTAGATCGTAAGGATTTGTGCTAACTGCAGTGTTTACTTACAATCTTGGTGTTCGCACTAGTTAAGGTTATGTTTTCTCTCTGTTAGGTACCTTGGATCAGTTAGGCAATCGATCTATTATAATCATAATTAGTTAGCATGTAGAAAGGTAATGATTAAAATAGTTCTTAATAATTCCGTTTACCTTCGATTATCGCAACTTAGGCTAATAATTCCTATCGATATTTTTTTCAGCTAAGTTTGCACTATGGTCGAAGCTAATAATGCGATCTTTCTCGCCTATAAAATGCAACAAATTTAATGATATGCAATTCGATTTCATGTGTGTTACTTACGAATAGGTTCTTTATATTATGGATTCAAATATAGCTTTAAATTTTAATGAGTTGTTACTGCAAATTAACCAAAATAAATCGCCAAAGGTATTCAAGAATAATAATGACTCAGCTTCGATCAAATGACACCTATCATCCAGTCTCTTCTGTCCACACTGACAATAAGCCCTTTTACGAGACGTTTCGGAACAGCTGATCGCCAAAACGGCGTCAATTGACAGGAGACCTGGGATTAAATCCAGCGTGATTTTTAACAACGCCTCATCTTACCAAACGAGGAAATGAAGAAAATGACAAAAAAAGAGATCCAAAAATGTTTGTTACTGCAACCTTACACCTAGTTATTGTATCAGCTACCTCTTTTTCACCTATATTTCACATAAAAAGGCATTTCTGTGATCAGAAATATTTTAATATTTTTTCTCCATTTAAGTTTTCGTCTGTATGAAAAGCTACGCTAGAAATACGCACAGTCATCAACCATCATCATCGCCAAAACTGACGACGATGATTGAAAAATCCCAGGTCTCCTGTCATTTGACCTGCTTCGTAAAATGGCTCATTGTCCGCTGACTGAATTTGTACATTAGCCGAGCTCAGGTCGGGGGGTGACCATCAATGCGTTGATCTCCGTTGATCCTCCGCCCGTGAAGCCTGGTGATGGTCTACAAATTCTGAAGAACTCTCATCAGCTTCACCAATGAATCCAACATCAAGCAACGCTAGTTTTACCACCGGTCGTTTGTACAATCCTCTGGCCGTGCGCACTAGAGCCTGACGTACTCGTCCGTCCCGTCCTACGAATACCTTCTCCACCCTTGCCCTTACATAATGATTACGCACCGCACCACTCACGATCAGCACTAGATCACCTTCCCGAATATCTCGCACCTCCTCCAACCATTTGCCACGGCGTCTGATAACCGGTAAATACTCCTTAATCCACCTCCTCCACATCGTATCGGTTATGTGTTTAGCGAGTCGCTCCGAAGATTAGTTCGGAAATCTATTGGCTTTGAAGGTGGCTGTTTGACTCCTGACGAACTTCCCAACAAAAAATGGTTTGGAGTTAGTGACTCCTCATCTGCACTTTCCAGAGGCACATAAGTCAATGGCCTCGAGTTGATCATCGACTCGGCATCGGCAAGAATGGTGGCTAATATCTCATCGTCGGGTAATCGTGGTGCCTCGATGATCGTTCCAATAGCTTGTTTGACGGAGCGAACTAAGCGCTCCCATACTCCGCCCATATGGGGAGCGTTTGGGGGGTTAAATCACCAACGGGTGTTGGTGTTAGTAAACGTTCCAGCGAGGTCATCATTTATTGTTTGCATTTCTTGTTGCAGTTGTTTGTTGGCACCTACGAAGCAGGTCCCATTATCACTAAAAATTTCCGCAGGAGCGCCGCGGCAATAAATCTTCTGATCGCCATTATGCATGACTCGCTCGACAAGCTATAGACCACTTCAAGATGTATGGCTCTCACCGTTAAACATGTGAAGAGAGCCACCCAACGTTTCGATTGCGTTCGACCCACCTTCACGAGCAAAAGCCCGAAATAATCCACCCCGACACAGGTGAACGGTTTGATTAACGGAGTCAATCGTTGTTTCGGCAGCGGAGCCATAGGTGGTGGGCGAGGAATTACTTTGGCCAAATGACAGATGAGACAGCTCTTTGTGACTTTCTTAACGAGTGCTCTCAGCCGCCGAATTTCGTAACGCTGACGCATTTCGTTAACTACTGGCTCTGAGTGGGCATGGTGGTATAAGCGGTGGAACCAGTCTGCAAGGAGAGATGATATTAGGTGGGTATCTGGTAATATGACGGGATACTTAGCTTCATGTGGCGCATATCAAGCGGCGCTGATTCTTCCACGCATACGCAGAATACCATCCTCGTCCAAATATGGCCACAATCTGTAGATGGAACTCGATTTCGGTAGCAAATTATGTCGGGCATCAGCGCTTCCCTGTGTTCCCTGTAGTAAATGCCGTTCTTCAGCAAAAACTTCGTTCTGAGCCTGTTTCCATAAAGCCTTCTCTGCAGCGCAGATTGCGACAACATACCAAGTATTATTGCTTCCCCATTTCTTCGGCGCTTGAGATTCTCGATGAAACGAAGTACATAGGCTTGTGTTCGTTGAAGTCGTTCCCACTTACTAAAACGAGTCACGTCAACTACTGGCTGGGCTGGCTGCCAGTGTACGTGTTGCACATTGCTCAACTCTGTGCCGGTCGTGAAACAACGAATATTGGGCCACGAATCTTCAGGGTTATACAAGAAAGCACGTCCACGGAACCACTGAGTTTCCGTGTCGAAATTAGGGCCATTACTCCACTTCGTGTCAAAATCGGCTGGATTTTGGCTAGATGGTACATATCTCCATTCACTCATTCGTTTAGACGTTAATATTTCCCCGATTCTAACCGCAACAAACTGATGATACCTTCGGTGATCAGAGTTGATCCAAGCGAGGACAGTTTTTGAATCACTCCAAAAGTACTTCCGTTCGATTTGGTATGTGTGAGAATTGATCACCGATTCCGCTAGACGTGTGCCTAAAACGGCAGTGTTAAGTTCAAGCCGAGGGACGGAGAGTACCTTGATTGGCGCAACCTTGCCTCTTGCAGCAACCAACGCCACTTAAATTCCTGCAGGTCCAATAGCACTTAAATACGCCACACATGCGTACGCTTCGGTGCTAGCATCGACAAATACGTGGAGCTGTACTGGGCTTGTTACCGTATACCGGAAATAGCTGCGTGGTATTCGTAGACTATTTAGCAGAATAAAACCACTTATCCAAAGCCGCCATGAAGCAATGGGCCGTCTATCGGGGCATCCCACCCTATACCAGACGCCCACGCATCTTGGATTAAAATTCGACCATGAATGACAAAGAAGGTAACGAGTCCGAGTGGGTCAAATAGACTCATGACCACTCTGAGCATCTCGCGTTTCGTAGGAACGTGTAGCGACTCGAACATTTTTGAAATTTCCTCCTTCGGA